>NC_083595.1:43306079-43606079 GCF_027579695.1 Neoarius graeffei | reverse complement strand
AAGCATTAAAACTTGTTGAATATTTAAACTGGTTCAAAAGCTCAAAGAAGTTTGAAAATTGCATAACTGAAATGTCCAAGGAAGAATTAAATAAATGTCTCAAGCTATTCTTTACCTTGGCACGACAGCAAGATGGCACTTTCTACAAAAAAAACAAAAAAAAAAACCACTAAAGTCAACTTGTGCAGCCATCGATAGTTTAAGAAGTCCGCCTAAGCAGAAATGATTTGTATAAAAAAAGTTTTTATTTATCGAATTTGCAAGAAAAAAAAAATGCTCCGTTTCTCAAAGTCCAGTGAATGTGGCTAGAATAAAACAAACAATTATTCCACTCAAGCTCGTCATACATGGCTTATAGCCAACTCGGTGGCCATCAGCTCATGTACAACTTGAGTTCATGGAATAAATTGTTAAATGTTACAGACTTAACAAGCTTGTGTGTCTATATGCTGATTAATCTACAGTAAAACCATACACTGGTCAGCCATAACATTAATACCACCGACAGGTGACGTGAAAAAAAAAAAAAAGGCAATTTGTGCAGCCATCGATAGGTTTTTAAGAAGTCTGCCTAAGCAGAAATGTGATTGATTATTTATATGAGCATTGATTATTTCATTGTAATGGCACCTGTCAAGGGGTGAGATGGGTTAGGCAGCAAGTGCACAGTCAGTTTTCAAAGTTGATGCGTCTCTATGCACAATTAGTGAGATGAAATCATGGTTATAACAAAGTTGTGAGTGGGGAAGTGGACCACATAGGACTGCTCCGGGTCCGAGGAATCGTTAGAGCCAGTTGCTTGGATTTGTCGCTTCACCAAAATCAATCAATTTATAATTCAAATGTTGCTTGATGTTGAAATCATGGCTCCATATCACATACGTACACAGAGAACGAATGGTTGCTAGTGTAAAAGTATCTAGTCGCTCCATCTATCCGGTCCGCTAGAAATGGTAGACGTTTGAGACGAAACTCAGAGGAAAAAAGGGAAATATAAAATCATAGTTTACACGCTGCACTGAGCAGTTCTGATCAAGAACATTCCTCTAGCACAGCAAAATAAAAAGCAGCCCATCATATGACTATGCTGCCACACACACACAACAAATTCCAAAACTCACGAAACCTGCTCTGTTAAGTTTCTGGTATACTCCCTCACACAAACAGACATACATACACACGGGCTAAACACTTAATCACTCAGGTCTGCACTGACAAACACACGTGCCTGTGATCCACAAAGTACCGATATGGTATTTGCCCTCACAATATGCACTGTGAGCCATTTTTTCCTTGTGATTGCAAGTCCTCAATCATTCCCAACCAGCAATTTCTTCATCAGTGAATTAAAAACATCCCCACATTCACACACTTTTCTCTGATGAGTTAACCAGTAACACTGAACACACGACCTCCACCTTGAGATCAGAGTCGGACCTCTTATCTGTCCTTTGAGTAAACACACACACACATACACAGAGCCCAAAACACTAACTCCTCAAACAGTCACTCGATAACCCACTGGCCCTTGGACCACCTCGACCGAAAGCAATGTGGATTGAGTTACGAGTCAGAGACTGCGCTAAAATCACGTACAAAACCCGGCTAAAAAAAGGCCAAGAGTCGAAAGCAGCGCTGAACAAAAGGAGCCTATTTAAAGGCAGTGACATCATGAGAAACAGCTTGGGGCTGAATGAAATTCAGACGTGACTTTATAGACGCATTTGGTTCTGTTTAGTTCATCTTCCTCTGACAAGAAGAGCGTTACAGAGAGCCAAGACTGCAGTGTTTCCTCAGGCTCTCTGCAGGATTACAAGTCTATTAAACTGAGTTATACTAATTAATGCACTCATCGCTGCATTAATACCACCGTGAGTACATGCAGGCAGTGCATCGTCTCTGTATTTTCCTCTTCCAGGCTCTAGCTCAAGGTCAGCTAACATCTAGAAAACAGAAGAGACTAAATTAAAGCCACATGCCTTCTTTCCTCCAACAGAAACTGATGGAGAGGGAAACAGAGTGTTGAGGTGCTCGCATCAGTTTTCCACCGGACGGTGTGTTCGGGTAAAATCCGAACCCAAAAGCATCCGTACCCAAGCTCAGACGGTAGAGCATGAGACGCTCACATTATGTGTTTGAGCCCCACATTGGGTACAAGTACTTGTTTCTTATTACCAAAAAAAACCCAAACAAAAAACCTTAGAAGTAGGAGGAGCTTGTGAGGTGGTGTAATCCTTTCCCCATTATTTCACAGTACACACGAACTGTAGTAACAGAGGAGATTTACAGTCTGATAATCGGTTTAAGGGATATAAAGCTGAACTTTCCAGGTTTCGCAGTGCACTTGATGGTAATGTTCTTAGCCGATAATACTGAGGATCACTGCACTTTCCAATATAAATTAATGACATATTACTGTATTTTTCCCAAAAAAGTACAGACTCCAGCGACAACTCATCTTGTGTTTGACCAATCAGTGCTCTGCACTATTACTAGCTCCACCCACATGTCCCTGTCTGTCTTTTCTTCACACTTGTCCTGAACAGACTGAGGAAATCATTGGAGGGGAAAGTCAAGTACCAGAGAGAAAAAGCTGAAATTATCGCTGTACCATGGTACATTACACACACACACCCCTCTCTGCAGGACTGACTCCTTTGTTGGCATACACCAGTGTCTAGAGAAAAGAGAGAGGCACACCAGAACAGCTGCAGTAACTAACACACACCTCTATGCTGAGTCTCCAGTTTAGCCACAAGGGATTTTGCTGTTACCTGCACCAAGGACATAGACGCCAGCTGAAAATGTGAACACATGGCCTGCACACTGATTCACGTGCTCTCTCTCTCACACACACACCATGCAGACACATGCATTTAATTTGCATGCACAGTTTTAATTAATATATCAGCTCTTGCTTTCATAAACACTCTCTCACACACACACACACACACACACATCTAACCAACTGTATCTCTGTACGTACACTCAGCTCCATTCTTAACAAATAACACAAGCTCACTGATGGTAAACTTTTCAGTTTTTCAGTACCAGTACACACACACACCTCCCCCTTAACCCATAAGGTAAAGTCATTAGTAGCTCAGCTCAGCTCCCCCCCCAAACCAAAGCTCCAAATCACAGCAGTGTGAAACTCCTGACTCACCATGCTGTAACAAACGTGTCCTTTTTAAACTTCGGCTTTCTCGCTTCATTGTCCTGCTAGTCCTGTAGTCCCGATACTTTTCTGCATGTGTACACCCCAGCTCTCTACACAGCAGGTTTCTGACACACTGACACGCTCAACACACTGCAGCAACTCTTACGATGTAGGGCCTGCCCACTCTTAAACCCAGCCTTCCCACTTGTGTCTGTCTGTCAGTCATTCACTAAGGGCCGCCCACGAGGGGGAAAACTGCATGTGTGGTGCTTCTGCACTGGGAAACCTGAGAGGGGCAAATTAAACTAGAACCTACTGTAAATGAGAAGGGAGATGTTTAAATAAAGGGTTACGAAAACAGCCTTCTGATACAAAATGATAGGAGTTCAGAAGAATAAACAAAACTTAAACAGGCCCTGAGAGAGAGAGAGAGAGAGAGAGAAAAAGAACATCCGCTCCTTTTACCTTGAAAAGAGTGGACTTCTTTCTGTTCCTCTCTTAATCAAGCCCAAACTGGATTTCTGTTTATAGACATAGCAGGTTATAACACAGCAAAATCTGTTAAAGTGGACAATTTTCTTGTCCTGATTCCAAATGACAAAGTTTGGTGCTTGGGCTGAATTTGCCATCACAGAGCTAAAGTCGGGCGGCACAGTGGTGTAGTGGTTAGCGCTGTCGCCTCACAGCAAGAAGGTCCAGGTTCGAGCCCCGTGGCCGGTGAGGGCCTTTCTGTGTGGAGTTTGCATGTTCTCCCCGTGCGTGTCCGCGTGGGTTTCCTCCGGGTGCTCCGGTTTCCCCCACAGTCCAAAGACATGCAGGTTAGGTTAACTGGTGACTCTAAATTGACCGTAGGTGTGAATGTGAGTGTGAATGGTTGTCTGTGTCTATGTGTCAGCCCTGTGATGACCTGGCGACTTGTCCAGGGTGTACCCCGCCTTTCGCCCGTAGTCAGCTGGGATAGGCTCCAGCTTGCCTGCGACCCTGTAGAAGGATAAAGCGGCTAGAGATAATGAGATGAGATGAGATGAGAGCTAAAGTGGTTTAAAACACAAAGTTTTTCAGTACTTCTGGATCAATTGTCACTAATTTGGAAAAACGCTCATGTGGAAAGTGTTTGTAATGAGGTTGGTGGTGTAGTGGTTAGCGCTGTCGCCTCACAGCAAGAAGGTTTTGGGTTCGAGCCCAGCGGCCGGTGAGGGCCTTTCTGTGTGGAGTTTGCATGTTCTCCCCGTGTCTGCGCGGGTTTACTCCGGGTGCTCCGGTTTCCCCCACAGTCCAAAGACATGCGGTTCGGTTAATATGGGACGGCCTTGGGCTGAGGTGCCCTTGAGCGAGGCACCTGACTCCCAACTGCTCCCCGGGTGCTGTTAGCATGGCTGCCCACTGCTCTGGGTATGTGTGTGTGCTCATTGCTCACACGTGTGTGTGCATGTGTGTGTTCACTGCTTCAGATGGGTTAAATGCAGAGAGGAATTTCACAAGTGTGTGATGAATAAAGTTGTGCTTTCTGTGCTTCTTTCTAACCTCCACAGCTTTGGGCCAATCACATTAGAGACTATAGAGGACTTTCACTGATGTCACAGATTTTTGTTTGCGCCATATTGCCAGGCAAACAAAGAAATAGCCGTGACAGTTAATAATGAAAATCAAGACGACTGCAGTCAGTACAATCTCTCTGAAATGATTAAAAATGTATTTTATACCAGCAGATCGCATTACACTGAAAAGCTGAAACATGCAGGCATCACAGAGCCATATAATTTACCCACAAATGTATTTATTTATTATTTATTCTGCACACTGCTCTCTCTCTCTGTGTGCACGTGCACACTTGTTCACTGCTTCAGATGAATTAAATACAGAGGAGGAATTTCATTGTGCTGGAGTTTACATGTGACAAAAATAAAGTCTTCTTCTTCTTAATTTACCCAAAAATGTATTTATTCCATTTGGAAAGTGTTTGGCAAACCAGCTACTGGATTTGGGACACTATGGCATCCTGAACTATTTAGTATTTGGGACTTCTAAATACACCAGAGATGCTAAAGGCTTACAAAAGTACAGATGACTACGAATATTTCGAGGCAGGTTTTGTGCCAGAATGTTATGGGAAATTCCCAGTAAAGAAAAATACCTTATTATGACAAAGGTAAGCTCAAACGTGGACTTATAATAGTCATAAACAAGTCAGGGCTGAGACCGAGCATATTTTATGGTGTTCAGCCAAGTCTACATTATCAGTACATAACAAACATGCTGCTATTCTCGCCAAGCATTAGGCCTAAAAATATACTGCGTCCAAAGCCCACATCCAGATCTACATTTTAACGTTGCACAGCGCTTTCACACTAACCTGATATAAAACGTTCTCCACACACAGAGGAATGTTTTTAGCATCCAGTCTAACTACAGCTTGCCATTTTTCTCATCTTTCTGGGTTTGCCGGGAAGCAGTGAAAAGTTAAACGAAGCTTATGTCCACGTCTGTTATTACATCCAAAAGCACTACAGGTCTCTGGAATTGTTCTTTAAAGCGTAACTTCTACAAGTTTATCTGTAGATGTTTGCTGAATTTGGCGTACAAATCACTCATGTACACTTGTGCCGGTTGCTGGCACATGGCCGGGTAAACAAATCCGCAGTTGTGATGATGTCGCATGAAAGTCCTCCATAGGATGACATGATCGAGGCAGCACTCGTCAGCTAGCTAACTTAGCTAATGTTAGTAAAGAACAGGTGCAAGATACAAAGCTGTGATTTCAGTGACAGCAGTGAGCGACAACTTGACAGAATTGATCTTTTCAGCTTTATGCAAATCAGGTATGACACACAAATGCCTGTCTCAAATGATTCCTCAGACCTCAGATGGCAGACAGGACTTTCCTGTGTGACCGCTAAAGATCTGTAGCAGATTCACCAAGATGCTTTGAAAAAAACCTACCGGCCATTTTCCTTACAAAACTTTATGTGAGAAAACTGATGCAGGGGTGATCATGCCAAATACTGTTTTGGTTTAGTTAAACAATTAGTGGTAAGAAGAATCCAGACAGGACTAAACTACACTGGTATTTATTACATTACCCCAACTCCCCATGTAAAAGTAATCCCTCACAAACACGGCTATAAAAACCACCTTAAAGACCATCAATGAAGCATTTTCCTAAATTACTCAGGACAGAAGTAACAAAAATAGTTACCCATGAGGGAAAATGTTCTTCACCTGAGCAGTGAAATAACCCAAATGCATGGCTTCGGTGAGAAGTGAGGAGTGAAACTTAATAAATAATTCAACAATAAATAAACCCATAATCCGTAAGCTGAGTACATGGATTATGGTTTTAGGTGATGATAGTAGAGTAGCAACTCCACTTCCAACAAAACAATCAACATCATGTAGAACTACACCAGTGCATTTCCTGAAGAAAATGAGAGTGTGATTGCTGTGCAGCAACACAAAAAAGATGAGTTCGGTTCACGATGGATGGATGGATGGATGGATGGATGTGTGTGTCGGGTGAGTTGGGCTGAGCTATGAAATGAAGTTTGATGGCTGTTGGATGAACCATGACTGAGCAGGACAGCTCGACTTCTGATGGCCAGTGCATTCCTATGGGGCCAAAATGGCGTTGCTGCCAATGGGAGAAAAATGGATGGATGAAAAGCAAGAAAAAGATAAGTGCAGGTCATAGCTGATTTCATGTATGTATTGGGTGTCATATTAAGTTTGGTGGCTCTCCGATGAAGCATGACTGAGCAGGAAGACTTTTGGCCCTTTTCCACTACCCTTTTTCAGCTCGCTTCAGCCCGACACGGCTCGCGTTTCGACTACCAAAGAACAGCACGACTCGGCTCGCTTCAGCCCTGCTTAGCCCCTAAAACTCGCACCGTTTTGGAGTGGGGCTGAAGCGAGCCAAAGCGAGCCGAATGAGGCTGGGGGCGTGAGCAGACACTCCCCTGTGCACTGATTGGTGAGGAGGAGTGTCCTCACATGCCCACACACGCCCCGCGAGCACGCTGGGATCTGTAAACACCGCAAACCCGGAAGAAGAAGAATTACGAATTACGAGAATTTCTGAAGCCTTATGCGCCTCGCCTCATCTATACGCTCTTGCCAGTATCTGTTGGCGTTGTCGGTGACAACAAGCCACAGCACCAAGACCAGCAACACTAACGACTCCATGTCCTCCATGTTTATTGTTTACTATTCGGGTCGTGAGACTACCGCTTAAAAGATCACTGATGTCACTGTTTGCGCCGCTTAACGACATCACGTGACGTCCACCCACTTTCGCTAACTCCACCCAATGTGTCCACCCACTTCCAGCCAGCACGGTTCAGCGCGGTTGTAGTCGAAATGCAACTTCAACAGCCCCACTCAGCTCGACTCAGCCCAACTCAGCACGGCACGGCTCAGCCCGACTCAGCCGCGTTTGTAGTGGAAAAGCGGCATTTGATTCCGAAACTCGATTCATTTCGGGGGGGGGGGGGAAGCAGACAGAACGAGAGAGCAAGTACATCTTTCCAAAAGCTGTAGTGTACTTGCTGATGTGACCCGAGTTAACAGTGCAGCATGATGGGTAAACTCAAGCAGGATGGCATTTTCTTTATGCCACGTGGCTGAGAGCTTCATCATTTAGCAACTGTTTAGAATCGGAGGGTGAATAAACAAACACTGTAATCTCACAATAACAAAGCAAACCAAAACAAACAAGGCTGCAAACTCAACTAGAATGCTTTTATATTTTTTGTCAGCTCTGGAATCACGATCAAGGCTATGTTCAGGCACGCAGTTCCTAGATCCATATTCGCCCTATCTGATATCAGCATAATAAAACACCCACATAAAATCCACCATTATCAAACGGCTTATAAAGTTTCCTGTACGTGCTCAAGTCTGACTCAATCTCCGCTGTTTTTTTAATGTCAGAACACAGATAAAAAAAAAAAAAATTATGAAAGCAGGTGAGGATAGATGTCATCTCAGCCTCATGTTTTATGCACTTTTCTGGCCACAAGCTTCAGGATCTTGGGGGGAGTCTAATTTTGAGCATTTCAGAGCAAGATATAATCACTAGACTGAGTGCTCTTTGAGACAGTGAGCAGTGAGTGAAGGAGATAATGAATTCCAGCACTCCAAAAATGACAAATGAATTAGTTTCAAATGTCCGAGTCTCATAGGAAAGTTGCGTCTGATCGCGCATGAAGGAAATGCAGCTTTTCAATGACATTTGGACGCTGTGAGGTTTAGCCACGGTCAGGGCTGAATGATCTATCGTTTTCGACCGAAAATCGCGATCTCAGACGACACGATTTTGGGATCGTCAAAGCCGCGGTTTTTCTCAGTGCTCCTAAACTGACCCATGTTTTGTTTTGTCAGTAATTTCACACATGTATGCTCTGCGTATTGCCCCAGCATGGTGTAAAAACACTCTGTGTCAGCTACCAATCAAGAAGCTGCATGCTGCGCGTGGACAGGTCACGTGTTATCCACTCCAATCAGTGTAGCTGGTCATTCAATTTCAGACATGGCTGAAGCGGGAGCTGAAGCGGAGTCAGGGGATTTGATCCCAAAGAAAAACAGCACGTTGGCCATTTGGCGGTATTTTGGATTTGAAGCCTCAGACGAACATCAGAAACAGGTGCTGTGCAAAACATGTCGTGCAAAAGTGGCTACATCTGGTGGAAACACTACTAATTTATACCGCCACTTGAAAGTTCACCACGCGAATTTGCATGAAGAGTGCATGGCGAAAAAGACCCATGAGACGTCTAGTAGTAGTGAAAGTACTTCGGCCAAACAGACAACAATTACAACTTCTTTTGCAAGTGTAACTCTGTATGACAGAAGTAGCCGAAGACACAAGGAGATAACTGCTGCAGTAACAAATTACATTACGAAGGACATGGTGCCTGTAAACACAGTCACCAAAGACTCGTTTAAAAGTTTACTCCGCACAATGGATAAGAGGTATGTTCTGCCCTCCCGCACATACTTCAATCAGGTTGCCATCCCACAGCTCTACGCAGAATGTAAGGCCAAGGTGGCGAAAGAGCTGGAAGATATTGAGTTTTATGCGTCAACTACTGATATGTGGTCAAGCAGAACGACCAAGCCATATAGGAGTCTGACGGTGCATTTCGTCAATGCCAACTTCGAGTTGAGAAGTTGCTGCCTGCAGACCGCATACTTCCCCACTGACCACACCGGAGAGAATATTGCCATGGGGCTGAAAGAGTGTTTGTCAAGCTGGGGTCTAAAAGAAGAGGCCCAGACGTGCATAACAACAGACAACGCTACAAATATGATAAAAGCAATGGAACTTTGCACTACTTTTAAGGTAAGACTTTTTTGCTCTACTTTGTTGTTTATTATAATTTATAATGCTTATGTACAACCCCGATTCCAAAAAAGTTGGGACAAAGTACAAATTGTAAATAAAAACGGAATGCAATAATTTACAAATCTCAAAAACTGATATTGTATTCACAATAGAACATAGACAACATATCAAATGTCGAAAGTGAGACATTTTGAAATTTCATGCCAAATATTGGCTCATTTGAAATTTCATGACAGCAACACATCTCAAAAAAGTTGGGACAGGGGCAATAAGAGGCTGGAAAAGTTAAAGGTACAAAAAAGGAACAGCTGGAGGACCAAATTGCAACTCATTAGGTCAATTGGCAATAGGTCATTAACATGACTGGGTATAAAAAGAGCATCTTGGAGTGGCAGCGGCTCTCAGAAGTAAAGATGGGAAGAGGATCACCAATCCCCCTAATTCTGCGCCGACAAATAGTGGAGCAATATCAGAAAGGAGTTCGACAGTGTAAAATTGCAAAGAGTTCGAACATATCATCATCTACAGTGCATAATATCATCAAAAGATTCAGAGAATCTGGAAGAATCTCTGTGCGTAAGGGTCAAGGCCGGAAAACCATACTGGGTGCCCGTGATCTTCGGGCCCTTAGACGGCACTGCATCACATACAGGCATGCTTCTGTATTGGAAATCACAAAATGGGCTCAGGAATATTTCCAGAGAACATTATCTGTGAACACGATTCACCGTGCCATCCACCGTTGCCAGCTAAAACTCTATAGTTCAAAGAAGAAGCCGTACCTAAACATGATCCAGAAACGCAGACGTCTTCTCTGGGCCAAGGCTCATTTAAAATGGACTGTGGCAAAGTGGAAAACTGTTCTGTGGTCAGACGAATCAAAATTTGAAGTTCTTTATGGAAATCAGGGACGCCGTGTCATTCGGACTAAAGAGGAGAAGGACGACCCAAGTTGTTATCAGCGCTCAGTTCAGAATCCTGCATCTCTGATGGTATGGGGTTGCATTAGTGCGTGTGGCATGGGCAGCTTACACATCTGGAAAGACACCATCAATGCTGAAAGGTAGATCCAGGTTCTAGAGCAACATATGCTCCCATCCAGACGACGTCTCTTTCAGGGAAGACCTTGCATTTTCCAACATGACAATGCCAAACTGTATACTGCATCAATTACAGCATCATGGCTGCATAGAAGAAGGGTCTGGGTACTGAACTGGCCAGCCTGCAGTCCAGATCTTTCACCCATAGAAAACATTTGGCGCATCATAAAACGGAAGATAGGACAAAAAAGACCTAAGACAGTTGAGCAACTAGAATCCTACATTAGACAAGAATGGGTTAACATGCCTATCCCTAAACTTGAGCAACTTGTCTCCTCAGTCCCCAGACGTTTACAGACTGTTGTAAAGAGAAAAGGGGATGTCTCACAGTGGTAAACATGGCCTTGTCCCAACTTTTTTGAGATGTGTTGCTGTCATGAAATTTAAAATCACCTAATTTTTCTCTTTAAATGATACATTTTCTCAGTTTAAACATTTGATATGTCATCTATGTTCTATTCTGAATAAAATATGGAATTTTGAAACTTCCACATCATTGCATTCCGTTTTTATTTACAATTTGTACTTTGTCCCAACTTTTTTGGAATCGGGGTTGTACATTCTTTTACAAAAGTGCAATATTTTGATGCTGCTGAGCCACTGATCAACCTTTTTTTTATGTCTGATATGTTGTAGATGGGAAAAGTAAAAGAAGCAAAAGTTTACTTAAGAAAGATGGCTCTCTTTTTATTTTTATTTTGCATTAGCTTTATGGAATTCATTGTATTAATTAATTTGCACTGAAACTCGATTTAAAGAAAAAAAAATCGTGGTTGAAATCGAAATCGCAATATCTGCCAGAAAAATCGCAATTCAATTTTTTCTTAAAGGGGTACCAAATATAATATATACAGTTGCTGATGTGACAAAGTAACGTATTCTTAAGTATTCTATCAAATTTATATACTAGAAAACAACGAAATATCTTGGTAATTGTAAATATAATAGTCGGTACGCTAAACGGCACAAGAGTCGCCATTTTTAAAAGACCGTGACGTCAGCCCTACCCACTGCACTAGGAGAGAAGCGTGTAATCATGGCGTCGGGCGCATCAAGTGAAAGCGACAGCTCTGTCGAATCATACGAAGAGATCGCGCAAAAGACACGTCTGGAGGATCGTTATGCTTTCCATCGGTCCTGTTATTACACCCGAAAGCAACACACTGTGGCATTGTGTAGCCGATCACTTACAATTCATCCTACTTTCCGATTCACACGTGCTAGTCCCAACCTCGATGAGCCAACACAACTGGGCACATACATACGTCATGAGTGTTACGCAGAGAAAATAAACGTGCATTCTGATTGGATAAAATTAATATCATGGCGGGCTGTTCAAACTGCGGAAATAGTTTGCTCGAGCTACTTTCAAAACACTATAACTTTCCAACCTTAGAACAAAAAACTTTTGTAAGTCTTGAATAAGGTTCGTTAATGTGTGTTTTATTGTTATATTTACTCTATATATTGCCCTCTGTTCCCCTTTAAAATCGTTCAGCCCTAGCCACGGTGCTGGTTTGGTCTGTGTAAATGAGATGGGTTTTTCTGTGTTTATTACTGAACTACAGGCAAACGTCTGCTGGATGTCTGCTGTCAGTCACACTGCCTCGTTGTGTAAATGTAGGCAGTTGTTGCTGATGTTTACTGGCAAAACATAACAGCCTTTCTAGTAAATGCTAGAAATCTTGTTTATCAGGTGTAGGGAAGATGAGTAACCTGGGGCTGGAGCAATTCTGAGACAGCCTGTCTGCTTTCTGTTTTAAAAACCTGTATAGACACACTCCTGTCTGCTCCCAATACACTCCATAACTCTCACTGCACGCTGCCCTTATGCTAAACATACTCAACAGCAAAATATGCGTGGTGTTAGATAGCTAAATCTAGCTATCTCAGACTGATGAGCACTGCTGGCTATAATAATAATAATAATAATAATAAACTCTGTTGACCCCTGGAGCTTCACAGGCATGCTAGGTTTTTTGAGAAATCTATATATAGTACAGCGGCACGGTGGTGTAGTGGTTAGCACTGTCGCCTCACAGCAAGAAGGTCCTGGGTTCGAGCCCCGGGGCCGGCGAGGGCCTTTCTGTGTGGAGTTTGCATGTTCTCCCCGTGTCCGCGTGGGTTTCCTCCGGGTGCTCCGGTTTCCCCCACAGTCCAAAGACATGCAGGTTAGGTTAACTGGTGACTCTAAATTGACCGTAGGTGTGAATGTGAGTGTGAATGGTTGTCTGTGTCTATGTGTCAGCCCTGTGATGACCTGGCGACTTGTCCAGGGTGTACCCCGCCTTTTGCCCGTAGTCAGCTGGGATAGGCTCCAGCTTGCCTGCGACCCTGTAGAAGGATAAAGCGGCTAGAGATAATGAGATGAGATGAGAATGAGATGAGATATATAGTAGCAGACATGCCGAAGAGTAATTGACACATTCCCATTCAAAATAAAGATGAAAACAGAGGACAAAAACAGATGGATGGATGGATCCCTTTTATGCCTGAAGTGTTTCTTCTTCATTTTTGTGAAACATTCTCTTAGCCTGCTCCTGTCAGTCTCTAAGCCATAACCTTACTTGGCACCTGCTGGCTGTGAACCATAATTTACGCTAAAAGCTACCAAGCTCTTCCATCTGTAGACGCACACATTGTTGCAGGGAAAACAGTCATGACCGGGCCAGGAAACAGTGAATTCACTTGCGTCTCCAGCTATTGTGACAGAAAAGTGGAAAGATTTGCCATGAGGCAACTCGCAGCTCTGTCATTGTTCTCTGGCTCAATAGATGACATGTTATATTATCCAGTATTTCAGTTTAACTACCGACAGGAGGAAAGAAGAGGTCCTGTGTGTGTTTGCGTGTGTATACACACTGTCGGCGCTCATCTGCAGGGCTATACAGGCCCATATCAAAGAGCCGGAGGAAAAGGAACAGCTGAGTTATTCACACCAGATCTTTCTCAGGCTGGAAGGGCATTGTTACCCAAGACAGCATGGAGGACTGCACAAAAAGAAAAAAAAATTGTATTAAAATCATAATTCATTTTTGTAGGTGGGGTTGTGGTTTAGTGTGAGTCTGCACTGGAACGGATGCCTCTGGGGACAAGCTAGAGCGGTAATGACTACAGTGACACACCTGAGCTCTGTTTGTATGTGGATATGTGTGTGTGAAATCAGAGTTACGTATTAGATCATACTACAGCACCGTGCAAAAGTCTTAGGCACATGTAAAGAAATGCTGTAGACCAAAAATGGCTTAAAAATAATGAAATTAAATGTTTCAACATTTAAAAAAAAAAACTATAAATAGCAGGAGCCATAATAAATGAAACAAAGTCAATAATTGGTGTGAGACGACCCTTTGCGAAAAAAAAAGAAAAAAAAAGATAAAGTCGTCTCAGGTACAATGAGCGCAGTCTTATAAGGAAATGAGCTGTAGATTTTACTGAGCATCTTACAGACACTTTGACTGTTGCACTTTCTTCTTCATTTTGCACCAAAACCCAGTAGCCTTCATTCTGTTTTCTTTTTGAATCTGAAAAGTGCTCTTTTATGTAATATGCTGCTCAGATACAAGCATTTTTCCCCCCTGTGACGTTTAATTTTGTGCTGGAAAACAAACGTTTGGACTCTAAAATATTTTTGTTCTGGCTCGATAATGTAGAAGTCTCACCTCATCTCATTATCTCTAGCCGCTTTATCCTGTTCTACAGGGTCGCGGGCAAGCTGGAGCCTATCCCAGCTGACTACGGGCGAAAGGCGGGGTACACCCTGGACAAGTCGCCAGGTCATCACAGGGCTGACACATAGACACAGACAACCACTCACACTCACATTCACACCTACGGTCAATTTAGAGTCACCAGTTAACCTAACCTGCATGTCTTTGGACTGTGGGGGAAACCGGAGCACCCGGAAGAAACCCACACGGACACGGGGAGAACATGCAAACTCCACACAGAAAGGCCCTCGCCGGCCCCGGGGCTCGAACCCGGACCTTCTTGCTGTGAGGCGATAGCGCTAACCACTACACCACCGTGCCGCCCGCAAATAACATTATATATATATATATATATATATATATATATATATATATATTTTTTTTTAATAACTCCAACCTCTACAATTATGGGTAAATAATTATTGTTGGTTAAGAAAATGAAACAAAATGAATATTTAAGTTGATAAAGAATAGTAAAATAAATGCTGCTTTTTTTGGTAGTCAAATGTTCTTCATTTAATATCGTATGAAAACTATCGTAGGAAAATTGAAGTGGGTTATATGCCTACTCCTAACTGTTACATAATGGATGTAAATAGGTCAGATTACCATCTAAAAAACACAATGTACTCGGAAAGTCTAAGAGATTCCAGACTTAGGCCTACTTTTTGCTATCAGAAGCCAAAGGGGTAGAAGATGATGACCACTGGAGTACATACTCAGACAGAGATCACAATCAGTGTGTGTGTCTGTTTATAAATAATACTGTAACAGGTCCAGGCTTCAGGCCATGACCTCTGGCTGGGCTCCAACATGTAAACAGTAAGATAGAGAGAACAAAGACACTGATTTCTGAACCCTGAGGCACTGTGGCAAACTGTCCTCTCTCTCTGATGCTGTTTCTTGAACTCCTAAACACACTGAGGCATATTACTTTCTTTAAACTATGATCGCATAGATGGAGGAGGGTGATCCCACAGCGCACTCTATAGTTTGCAGTAAGAGTATGCCTCTTCTGCCCAGTGCACTTCCCACAATGAGCATTTTAAAGTGCATATCACGGGTAAATTCAGGAGCAAGATCAATGTAATTCTCCTATTTTATATTAAACTTTGGTCAACTATCTGTCACATTTTGCATTTTGTGCAATTTTTTTACCTTGCGCAATACCAGAAAAATTCAGTTGAAATCGAGCCATTTGAGGCGAATTGGTCCGCCTCTGAAAAAACTTGGCATTTGTGGCCCTTTTCCACTACCCTTTTTCAGCTCACTTCAGCTCGCTTCAGCTCACTTCAGCCCGACACGGCTCGCGTTTCAACTACCAAAAAACAGCACGACTCGGCTCGCTTCAGCCCTGCTTAGCCCCTAAAACTCGCACGGTTTTGGAGTGGGGCTGAAGCGAGCCAAACCGAGCCAAGTGAGGCTGGGGGCGTGAGCAGACACTCCCCTGTGCACTGATTGGTGAGGAGGAGTGTCCTCACATGCCAACACACGCCCCGCGAGCACGCTGGGATCTGTAAACACCGCAAACCCGGAAGAAGAATAATTACGAATTATGAGAATTTCTGAAGCCTTATGCGCCTCGCATCATCTATACGCTCTTGCCAGTATCTGTTGGCGTTGTCGGTGACAACAAGCCACAGCACCAAGACCAGCAACACTAACGACTCCATGTCCTCCATGTTTATTGTTTACTATTCGGGTTGTGAGACTACCGCTTAAAAGCTCACTGATGTCACTGTTTGCGCTGCTTAACGACATCACGTGACGTCCACCCACTTTCGCTAACTCCACCCAATGTGTCCACCCACTTCCAGCCAGCACGGTTCAGCGCGGTTGTAGTCGAAATGCAACTCCAACAGCCCCGCTCAGCTCGACTCAGCCCGACTCAGCACGGCACGGCTCAGCCGCGTTTGTAGTGGAAAAGCGGCATTGGATTTCCCGACAAACATTGATTTTCGTGACGTCGTGTGTGGGACGCCTCCTTCTGAATCCTACGTCAGCGCTGGTTTGTTTATGAGAAAACGACCTGGTGGTTTTCTGCAAATTTCTTCAATGTTATCACGTAATTATTAAAATGGTTTACAGATGTATCGTAGGAGAGTGTAGCAACAGCAATCTTGATGGGATTAGTACTCATCATTTCCCACACTGCGCTCAGGTGACAATTCCATAATTTCAATGCAAAATCGCTAGCTGCTAAACTTGGTCTACACAGGCTGTGCAATGAAACCGTGCAAGCTCGCACAGCCTGCTGGCGCTTCCGCAGGTGACGTCACGAATCTGGCTCCAGACTCCCTTGGGATTTTTCCAGACGCGTTTTGTTATTTTATTTTTTTCTGCTGTAGACAGATGGCCTTGTGCAAAATTACCCTTCTGGATGAGTGTGTAAAGGGACATTCTTTCATATAAAAAAACAAAAGAAACGAATTTGGTCCAGGACATGCACTTTAACAGAGAGCAAGATGCCAAAAAGTCTCCTCTCATCTTTCCAAAACAAGGTTTTCCTTTCAGGGAGATAAACTGTTGTAGCAGCCAACAGATAAGTGTTGTCAAATTTTATTATTAAATGACGAAGTATAAGAGGTGGCTGGGTCGGCACAGTGGTGAAGTGGTTAGCACTTGGTTAGCACTGTGACCTCACAGCAAGAAGGTTCCGGGTTCAAACCTCATGGCTGATGGGGGCCTTTCTGTGTGGAGTTTGCATGTTCTCCCTGTGTCTGCGTGGGTTTCCTCTGAGTGCTCCAGTTTCCCCCACAGTTCAAAGACATGCAGATTAGGTAAAAATACCCAGCCATTGGGGTTGAATAAGCGAGTGCATACTTATGGCCCTTTTCCACTACCCTTTTTCAGCTCACTTCAGCCCGACACGGCTCGCGTTTCGACTACCTCAGAGCAGCACGACTCAGCTCGCTTCAGCCCTGCTTAGCACCCAAAACTCGCACGGTTTTGGAGTGGGGCTGAAGTGAGCCAAACTGAGCCGAGTGGGGCTAGGGGCGTGAGGAGACACTCCCCTGTGCACTGATTGGTGAGGAGGAGTGTCCTCACATGCCCACACACGCCCTGCGAGCACGCTGGGATCTGTAAACACCGTAAACCCGGAAGAAGAAGAATTACGAATTATGAGAATTTCTGAAGCCTTATGCGCCTCGCCTCATCTATACGCTCTTGCCAGTATCTGTTGGCGTTGTCGGTGACAACAAGCCACAGCACCAAGACCAGCAACACTAACGACTCCATGTCCTCCATGTTTATTGTTTACTATCCGGGTCGTGAGACTACCGCTTAAAAGGTCACTGATGTCACTGTTTGCGCCGCCTAACGACATCACGTGACGTCCACCCACTTTCGCTAACTCCACCCAATGTGTCCACCCACTTCCAGCCAGCACGGTTCAGCGCGGTTGTAGTCGAAATGCAACTCCAACAGCCCCACTCAGCTCGACTCAGCCCAACTCAGCACGGCACGGCTCAGCCCGACTCAGCCGCATTGGTAGTGGAAAAGCAGCATTAGAGCCGGTCCCGAGCCCAGATAGATCGGGGAGGGTTGTGTCAGGAAGGGCATCCGGTGTAAAAAACCTATGACAAATCAAATATGTGGAACAGATCCACTGTGGCAACCCCCTAATGAACGGGAGTAGCCAAAAGAAGAAGATGATAAGAGATGGATGGTGACAAATTTTCACAGGTAACAAGAGTTCATTTGAAAGTTTGATCAGCAATAGCTGAATATCTCTTAGCAAAAGAAGAAGCTTCTCATAGCCTCTGGTAGTGTTACTCACTTAAACTTAAAACTGAGATGAGTGGCTTATGGTACATTTATTTAATAAGATAGTGCAGGTTTGGTCTATTTCCGTTCTCAAGAACAACAGTTTTTTTATATCATCTGGTACTTTTAGTCCTGTCCGGATGCTCATCCGTGATTTTCTGTGCAGATGTGTTGGGGGAAAAAAGAAAGAAAGCTCTCTAACTGTCATTAATTCACATATGTGTATTGATGCGCATGCATCTGTGACTCTCCCCCAAATAGTAAAGACCTCCTAAACCATCATCATCATCATCTTCTTTCAGCTGCTCCTGTTAGGTGTCACCACAGCAGATCATCATGATCTGCATATTTCACCTGGCATAGTTTTTTACACCGGATACCCTTCCTGACGCAACCCTCTTCAATCTATCCGGGCTTGGGACCGACTCGAAGTACTGGCTTGTGCAACCCCAGTGGTTGGGTATTTTTACCTAATCTGCATGTCTTTGAACTGTGGGAGGAAAACCAGAGCACCCAGAGGAAACCCACGCTGACATGGTGAGAACATGCAAACTCCACACAGAAAGGCTGCCGCTGACTTCCTAAATCAAGAAACCAAAAAGGATCCTTTCTGATACTTTGTGGTTATAAATTGATTTTCAGATCACTGCTGGAACTTTGGGGCGGCACGGTGGTGTAGTGGTTAGCGCTGTCGCTTCACAGCAAGAAGGTCCTGGGTTCGAGCCCCGTGGCCGGCGAGGGCCTTTCTGTGTGGAGTTTGCATGTTCTCCCCGTGTCCGCGTGGGTTTCCTCCGGGTGCTCCGGTTTCCCCCACAGTCCAAAGACATGCAGGTTAGGTTAACTGGTGACTCTAAATTGACTGTAGGTGTGAATGTGAGTGTGAATGGTTGTCTGTGTCTATGTGTCAGCCCTGTGATGACCTGGCGACTTGTCCAGGGTGTACCCCGCCTTTCGCCTGTAGTCAGCTGGGATAGGCTCCAGCTTGCCTGCGACCCTGTAGGACAGGATAAGCAGCTACAGATAATGGATGGATGGTGGAACTTTGGCTCTCCCCAAACTGAAATAACAATCAACAGTTCGTCTCTACTTTAACACCTCTTCAGCCGTTGGATGCTATGTAGTGAATGGAGTGTGGATGGCCTAATGGTTAGAGAAGCAGCACTGGGACCAAAAGGTTTTGGGTTCATTTCCGTGGACCAGCAGGAATGGCTAAAGTGCCCTTGAACAAGACACCTAACCCCCAACTACTCCTGGGTGCTCTGAGCATGTTGTACAGTATATTGCTCTGGATAAGAGCGTCTGCTAAATACCTGTAATGTAATGGAGCATGATCATACGACCATATGGTGCAAACCTCCTGGTTTGTACAAAATATAACCTGCTAGAAACTCACTCCTCAAATTATGTGGTCATTTTATTGTTGTCTGGATGCAAGAGTTTTATCAATGAGCAGATGCGTAAAAAACTGATTACGGACATCCCCCTGATAATCTAATCCAATCCAAATAGGGCTAATCTACCGCTAAAAGCCATATTCAAAAAGCCGTGTGTGTGTGTGTGTGTGTGTGTGTAGGTAAATGTAAAGCCCTATCTGAGCTTTACATTTGAAAGCCTGAATTGGGGTCTCACTTGAATCTTGTTACACAAGCTGCTTAAAAGGGTCATGAGGGGCCACAGCTAATCAAAAGCAAGTCAGGCCTGTCTGTTAATGTAATATGTAGAGAGAAAAGGGTCCACAACAAACAGGGCTGACCTCTGTTCAGACACAAAGAAAGAGTGGTTGAACCAGGCATGCGCTAGTTTAAACACTGCCATATGTTCCTGTAATAATTACACTTATTCATGCCTGTGTTTGATGCACACAGCTGTCATTAGCAACCTGAGGCTCTGTTTAAACCAGCACATGGCCACGTTATACGTAATTTATTTAGAAACTAACATGTATAGCCCTGGGCTAACAAGCTATTCAGTAAATAAATACAGAGAGAGAGAGAGAGAGAGAGAGAGAGAGAGAGAGAGAGAGAGAGAGAATGTAATAGAAAAGCTATTTCATGATGTTATTACAAATTGAACGTGATGTCATAGATTAGCTGTTCAAATGATGTAAGCCTTAAAGTGCACATCACGGGTAAATTCAGGAGCAAGATGCATTTTGTGCATTTTTTTTTTACCTTGCGCAATACCAGAAAAATTCAGTTGAAATCGAGGCACTTGGTCCGCCTCTGAAAAAACTTGGCATTTGGATTTCCCGGGAAACATTGATTTTCGTGACGTCGCGTGCGGGACGCCTCCTTCTGAATCCTACGTCAGCGCTGGTTTGTTTATGAGAAAACGACCTGGTGGTTTTCTGCTAATTTCTTCAACGTTATCGCGTAATTATTAAAATGGTTAACAGATGTATCGTAGGAGGGTGTAGCAACACCAATCTTGATGGGATTAGTACTCATCGTTTCCCACATTGCGCTCAGGTGACAATTTCAATGCAAAATCGCTAGCTGCTAAACTTGGTCTACACAGGCTGTGCACTGAAACCGTGCAAACTCTCGCAGCCTGCTGGCGCTTCCGCAGGTAACGTCACGAATCTGGCTCCAGACTCCCTTGGGATTCTTCCAGACGCATTTTGTTATTTTATTTTTTTCTGCTGTAGACAGATGGCCTTGTGCAAAATTACCCTTCTGGATGAGTGTGTAAAGGGACATACTTTCATATGGGTCAGTCCATGAAATGGAGTTACCAAAATGTGACATAGAGGGAGTCACTTAAAACAATTTACAACTGAAAACAACTTTTATTTCCATGAAGCATTGACCATATAAGAAAATATAACATAGTTGTTAAGATAACTCCTGCTCTACAATGTATGATAAAATCCATAAATATTTACCCGGTTGCTAATGTAACAAGGACACGAACAAGCTTTTAAAAATAAAGGAAAAATATTGATAAAATCAATTTTTGGCTTTTATTTGCTTACTTTAAACATTAACACTGAATAAGAATTCATTAGAAATATTAGTTCAACATCATAAACACTGAAAATATGAAATACCAGTATTTCACAAACTTCATAAAATCTCTTTAAGATTTGAACAATAACAACAGTCATTAACAGGAAACAGTTTCATCCTATATGGGGTAAATGAGATTATTGAATTCATTACTTTACTTAGTCACACTTATATCTGCACTTCTCTCGAGCACGTGTTGTGGTGTGTGAGATCCCGCGAGAAGTTCTCTCGCGTCAGTTCAGCTGACCTAGACTGAGTAAATAGGTCTCGCAGGTTGTGAACGAACCAGGAAGTGAGTGGACGCTAAGTTAGGATGTGAGAAAAAACATCGATAATTTCTTTTATTGCCGTTTGTTTAAATTTCTTTCTACCTACATCGTTTTATAGTATATTCTTCTTTATATTAAAAACATCAATCATGATTTCAACTCGTTTTATCATTTTTTATAAGCCTGGTTTCTAACGTAACACGGTAGGACACCACAATGTTACGTTCACAACCTATTTTTAGTGGATGAATTCGAAGCTAAATAGTTTATAGAAGCTTCTTAACTGTATTATGTGAGTGTAAAACTAAATTGCAAGTACCATGAAACTAATTTTATTGAAATTCTCAGAAAGTAATGAAGGTTTATTTAAGCTCAAAGTCAGCAAATATTCCATGTCACAAAAAACGTGTCATCCGTGTCCAGTCACAGGGGAAGAAAATGTTTCACATTTCTTTATTTCAAAAGAAAACTTCATTTTTTTACTTATTTTATTTCTTCAAACAATATTTATGGATAATCTGCTAAATATTTCTTTAAATCATGGAAATTAAAGATGAAATGATTATGTAAACCTGGACCAATGAAAAGTAACATCATTTCATGGACCGACCCATATAAAAAA
The DNA here is from genome assembly GCF_027579695.1 of Neoarius graeffei. NCBI lineage: Eukaryota > Metazoa > Chordata > Actinopteri > Siluriformes > Ariidae > Neoarius > Neoarius graeffei. The sequence continues at coordinate 43,584,102 of NC_083595.1, read as the reverse complement.
AAAAAAACGAATTTGGTCCAGGATAGGCACTTTAAAATCCATCCCGATCCACACACATCTGAGACCTGCACCAACATGGTAGTGGAATGATGAGTACTGGGGATTACGTTGTTGTTGTTGTTGTTTCCCCCCCCCCCCCCAAGTACTTGATGATGAAGATCTGTCATTGTATCCACTGTATCATACCTGCACATATCCCTTTCTTACACACAACAGCGGAGACGCACTGGGCTACGTGACGGACAACGTCTAGTATCTGATGCAGAAATCCCTGACATTCAGACAAAACAGACGACGAGACAGAACTACAATTACAACTACACACTAAAGGACAAAGAGGGAAAATTGGCCACATGCTCAAACATGTACAGAAAATCAACAGTGACAGGATGTGATTTACAAAACAAATTTACAACACAGGGCATGTTAAGCCTAAAGCCTGTCAGCTATTATGCCACGAAATTCCACATAGGATATTATGCAAATGAAACCTGGTCTTTGTTCTTGGAAATAAAAGATATTTCCAAGACAATGCTTCTTGTGAGACTGTTGATGTGTAATGTTGGCTGTTTATATATGGAACAATCCTGTGTTTCAGAAAGTTATTGATTTGGCAAAACTGCATGGACAGGATGTCAGATCCACTTATTACCACATCAGGCAACGAATTAGTTTTAAAACACAAGGGGAGAAGATCAAACGGTGGGTGGGAAAGATCCCTTAGGATATTTAATCCAATCTTCTACATATGAGCAAAACAAATTTCTCAATTACAGTGCTTTTAGAAGCTGTATTAACTACTGAAATTCCAGCTCATCCTCTAAAATAGAAGTTGGCAAATATGTAATATTTCTGAGAGCTTTGTAAAGCCCTGCGGCTGGATGGAAGCTCACAGATCCTATTGTACTGAAGGAATTCCCACTGAAAATCGTTAATGCTGTAGGGCAGTTATACAAAGCAGTCCACACTACTGACTTTAGCTCAACTAACCACTAATGACGTCTGCCGAAACCCCCCATCTCTGAACATTACACGTCTGCTCCTCAGTGCGTTCATGGGTTTTCAAGTTCAGAATAATATTTCATATAGTGTACGGTACCAAGTTTAGGGTGACATAGTTACATAGTGGGAAGTGTATGGAGTTTCCCCATGCGTGCATGGGTTTCCTCTGGGTTCTCTGGTTTCCTTCACCTCCTAAAAACCTGCCAGGGTGAACGGAGTTTAGTTTTTCAGTTCAGTGGTGTAGTGATTAGCACTGTCACTTCACAGCAAGAAGGTTCTGGGTTCGAGCCCAGCAGCCAACGGGGGCTGTGTGGAGTTTGCATGTTCTCCCCGTGTCTGCGTGGGTTTCCGCCGAGTGCTCCGGTTTCCCCCACAGTTCAAAAACATGCGGTTAGGTTAACCTCAGCAATGGCCTGAGGTTGGGCTGAAGTGCCCTTGAGCAAGGCACCTAAACCCCCAACTGCTCCCTGGGTGCTGTAGCATAGCTGCCTACTGCTCTGGGTTATGCAGAGGTTAAATTTCGCTGTATGACAAATAAAGGCTTCTTCTTTCAGTTCATTTATTTCGTGCTTAATTACAGCATAGCCAATCCTAGCACTGGTGGTCTAGCAGTATAATAATAAATCAATCATATAAATTTACAAGCAGAATGTCAGAGTGAAGAGTGGTGTATCAGGCTCATCTTTCCAAAGGGACACACTGATGTCCAGGTCATCCTTGTCATTTTCATTAAAACGGTTTGGAACTTCAACGTCGCCTTTGTATTTGAGACCCGTATTCAAGGTCCCTTTCTACTTGGCCTTCAAATTCCACTCGTAGAAGAAGATGAGCTTCCCTTGGCGGTTGTTGATAGAAGCCTTTCCTTCCACCTTGCTGACCTCTGTGATTCCACACTTGCCTTCATCATTTTCTACTTGCAAGCCCACCAGAAGCTCTTTCAACGTCTCTGATTAGCAGTTTGTGGCATCCCTCTCCATCCAGTGCCAATTGTTGACATTTGTAGCATCTCCTCTTTCTTCCATGATCCTCCGAGGGTCCCCTTCTCCCCACTTAGCCATGTTTCCTCAAAAGTACGGGACGAATTATATTTACAGACAGCCATGTGAAACAGTCAGGCTAGGTGGTGACTTCTGGAACATTCTTCACGCGGACCTCCGATTTTGTTACCCGTAGAAATTACTGAGTGTGCATAGTGCCCTGCAACGGCCTGGCAAACCGTCCAAGGTGTAATCCCGCCTCACTTACTGAAGACGAATAAATGAAATGGACTAAATTTGAGGTGAAAATTAAGCTTTCGAGTATGTTACAACATAATTAATAACCATATGGCAGCCTGTTAATGCATCGTAGGTCACTGTGGCTGAATTCGAGCAACCAGCCAACATGACAAAGAAGGTTTTGAACAAAGTTAGGTTTTACTTCCTCTCACATTATATGATTATTTTAAGAAACCTGAAACATAGTTCACCGCAATGACCTGGAAATAATTTTTATTTCCTTTTTAATCTTGTCGAGACTATCTTTCTGCAAAAATCACTTTGGATAAGGAGCCAGTTTGAACGCGCTGGTAAAAATCAGTGCGAGTTCTTGATCCAGTGACTGTCATGCTTTGATTTACTGAAATGGCACATAACTGAAAATGCCATGAATATGTTGTAATACAGTCCATGTCTCAGGGCAGTTACCGGCAAAAACATTACTCATATAAATAGAAGATGCATTTTAAACACGGAACATATCTTTTAAAAAGCACAACTGGATAATTTAAAAAAATGTGACAAACAAGTTGTACATGACAAACTTCAAAGCAGGAAAAAAAAAACAACTAAAGCGAAACACTTTCATTCAATTTTGTCACTGTATATATATATATATATATATATATTAGTGCTGTCAAAAATGTCACGTTATTAACGCGTTAACTTGACTCAATTTTAACGGCGATAATTTTTTTATCGTGAGATTAACACCCTGTGACATGATGTAGGTTTTTCATAAGCTTTTGAAACTGCCAGGAACTTGGAACAGAAAACCGATAGCAGCTAGACTGTAATGCCGCGCCCCGCACAGCCAGAGTCCTTTGCCCTCCCCCCCAAAGAACCAGCGCGGGCAGGGCGCGCTAGTAGAGATGGGATTTATGGCTCTTTGATGGGATCCGCATCTTTGTGATCCGTTTTTTGAAAAGAGCCGTTCAAAAGACTGGCTCATTTGGCTCTTTTTAAATATTTATTCAGTTTTAAGAAGACAGCGTCTAAAGAAGCCAGATCCCTCTGAACTGTAAACTCAATGCTATCCCAGAAATCCTTCCTGTAATATGCAAATTTGGCCGCCTCTGATTGGACAGCGCGACGCATCAACAGGCAGAAAATGTAAAAGTACAAAATGTGTTAAGTGAGCTGAAACAGTAAAGATCAGATTCAATGCAATATTTATCAACGAACAACTTAAAGTTAATATAATAGTGTACTTTATATTATAATCAAGCATGTCAAGCCTACCGTCACTGTGAGTTGTAGACTAACTCAAGCAGTAGATCACTTCACTCCTGGTTCTTTTGCTAGCACCGGTGCTCGGCTTAGGTTCACTTTGCAGTGGCTGTGTCAAGACGTGTTATGCTTTGCAATAAAAAAAACATTGGTACAAAGCAAGCCCATTCACTTTTTTATGCTGGTAAGAGAATTACAATGGTTTTTCATGTGACAAAAATGTGCGATTAAATTGCGATTAATCGCGAGTTAACTATGACAGTCTCGACATTAATCGCGATTAAATATTTTAATCGCTTGACAGCACTAATATATACACACACACACCTATAATCTGAATAGACTTGATACAGTAAAATAAAACACTTCAAATAAAGCTCTCAAGAATAGTTCAGCAGATGAGAGTTATTAAAAAGGTAAATGGACCGATTAAATAAATTTGCTTGCTTGCGGTTTCTCTATAAATCATACACGAAAGTAAATTTAGTGTTTTCTGTTTCGTGAATAGACACAGATGTTGTTCAGCACATGCTCTTTTATACGACAGAGCCACATGAAGAGACGCTGTTTGTAGAGCATGACTGAAAACACTGAAATGGAGCTACTGATGGACCATGTCACTACTGTTTAATCATGTGCATCTTAAATTTTATGTCTTTAAGTAGTGCTGTGCGATTCTAGATGAAATAGATGTCATGTTTTTTCGCTCAGAATTGAGATAATTATTCTTACGCACGATTCTTTAACCAATTTGGTAGGGAGCAATATGACCACAGTAGTCACATTTTCCTAAGGGATGTTTGTAAATGACGGTCTGCATTTGAATTAGTGATTTACAGCCTGTTAGTACTGAAAATGCCAGAATCCTGAACACACATAACTGCTATGAGTGTAGTCTCATCTCATTATCTGTAGCCGCTTTATCCTGTTCTACAGGGTCACGGGCAAGCTGGAGCCTATCGCAGCTGACTACGGGCGAAAGGCGGGGTACACCCTGGACAAGTCGCCAGGTCATCACAGGGCTGACACATAGACACAGACAACCATTCACACTCACATTCACACCTACACTCAATTTAGAGTCACCAGTTAACCTAACCTGCATGTCTTTGGACTGTGGGGGAAACCGGAGCACCCGGAGGAAACCCACGCGGACGTGGGGAGAACATGCAAACTCCTCACAGAAAGGCCCTCGCCGGCCACGGGGTTCGAACCCGGACCTTCTTGCTGTGAGGCGACAGTGCTAACCACTACATCACCGGATGTTTCTCCCCTTTTTCTTCTGGACACTCGTCACGCCTCAGGTGCGACGATGTGATCATTTTCTGTGTCTATACTAATTTTTCATGGTGAATAAGCAGGAATCGTGATGCTCTTTTCATCTGTCCAAATACTACCAAATCAGCAGTGTTCTTGAATTGAAATGTGTTGAGAAATGAATTGAGATTTTAATTTTCTTTTGCTTTTGGCAATCAAATAAGGTATACAGCATGCCACAGTAAAATCTGAGCAAAAAAAAAAAAAAGAGCTGTCTATTTGGTAGCGTAATGAATGAATGCGCAATGATTAGGCTCTCAGTCCAATAAACCATTGATAGGATCCTATCTGTGATATAACATATAAGGCTACATAAATATCATAGCCAGTGCAACAAGGTATAAAAAATCAAAACTGGAAGAACTGCAAAGGTTCATAAATGTCTTCACTACACAATAAATGACATCATGATGTTACAATGCTGCCTGAACCACAAACTCGCGCTCATGGATATTCACTCCAAGAAAACTACAGTACAAGGTCAGCTGCCAATGACAAAAGAGCTTTATTTCTTGATTTTTGTGTTAGATTAATGAGACTTTATTTTCAGAAGGTTAATAACCAGCTTAGCGCATGCTAATCTTACACTCAAACTCTTGCGGTTACCAGAGGACTAGCCCCCCACTGTAACCCTAGCTATGTAATAGGCGAGAGGCCGAGGGCTACGGAAACAGAGATCGGCGCTGCCCTATGTGCCACATGGCGTGGGAAGGACTTCGGTTTGCTTTGAATCTTACACTGGGCCTTCAATCTATCCGGGCTTGGGACCAGCACTAAGTTTGCACTGCCTTGTACAACCCCAGTGGCTGGGTATTTTACCTAAAGCCTAGGTCACAACCGGACGTACAATTTTTTGGCCGTGCGATTTTTGGCGTTTCCCAAATCGCTGCGTTTTTTTTGTTCATGGAGAAAGACGCATGTTGGTCGTAAGTTTGTCTTGCAACCTGAAAAAAACGTAAGCGCCCGTAGAGTTTGTTTGACATGACAAAGAACCTCTGCGGCCGGTCTGCGGCCAGTCTACGGCTCGAAAATCAGCACGTCACACCGTGAGTTTCACGCGCACCCTCTGTGCGTTTCTTGCACGTAGACCAGCCATAGGAGCACGTACGGCTGGTTGTGACCAAGGCTTAATCTGCATGTATTTGGACTGTGGGGGAAACCAGAGCACCTGGAGGAAACCCACACAGACATGGGGAGAACATGCAAACTCTACACAGAAAGGCCTCCAGTTGGCTGTGGGGTTCGAACCCAGAACCTTCTTGCTGTGAGATGACAGTACTAACCACTGCACACCGTGCCCCAGGTTATTGTTAGGATCAGCTAAATTTGATTACATGAGCACACTGTTGGGACACAGCGCTGGAAATAGCCAACCGCTGAACTCTTTCAACCCTTATAGATGGGTCACAGCATGCAGTACAGCAGAACACATCATGCAGCTAATGCGTCTAACACACGCACACTGCATGACAGGGGTTTTTTCTGCACATAAAAGACGGATGAGGCACTAGCTTTCAAAAAAATAAGACATCCTACAAACATTAACCTCTGACCTCTATTTCCAAATTACAGACATTTGAGAAATCATTGTCAGGCTTTACAAAGAACCTCACTCTCTGTCTTTCATAAACATCTAACGAAGAAGCTCAATCACCAGATGACAGCGTATATACTGTACATGTCTCAAGGTTTTAGTGGGATTGTAATGGAAACCTAATCTTTATTTCAAACAGAGTGCATCATAAGACCTTTTAAAAAGTAAAAAACACACAGAAACCACTCGAGCTTAATGCATTTGATGGCATCAGCTGAACAAAGGCAGACACAGACATAACAAAGATCCACTGTACGTACCAAATCTGATATTAAACAACAGATCTGTGATTTACTGATAAAGTGTAAGAACTGTGAACTCCTTGTCAGAGGTCATGTTTTGGAAATATAAACTAGGAATATAAATAGAGTCAGACACAACTAGCTGAGTTGCATCAAAGTGAATATTAAGAGAACACAGTGTGTATTCAGGTTCGAGGAAATGCTGCTTATCACGTATGTTGTTACTGCCTCGGTTTTATGTGGGGACTACACGGGACTGCCGATCAGTCTAATCAGGCTGACTGGAAGTGAACACTTACTTTTTTTTATAATATCAGAAATACTGTAGTTTTTTTTTTCTTTACAGCATACTTTAAATGAAATGTACGGTTTCAGTTAGGGCTTCCCAAACCTGTGGTGTTATTGCTAGTGACTTTTTACTAGATTTGGCAACACTGTAGCCTAGTAAACTAGACCCACCCGCCTAGCGGCCAAAAATATTTTTGCCTAGCGAGTGGGTCTAGCCTCGCACCATATAAACAAAAACACCCCGGGCATCAAATCGTGCCCGCCAATCACAACGCAAGGTTTTTGTTTGGATTCTTTGGGCGGGCTTTTGCAGGAGTGACGACAAGGCTGCACGACGCTGGAGAAAGCACAGCAGGAAAGATGGCTACGGGCTAGTGAACAGCGCGCGTTTGACTCCGCTTTGGAATCAGTTTTAGAAGAATTAGACTTGGAGTTTTCGTTGAAATATGAGCAGGAAGAGGCTCTCCGCTCATTCCTTTTCAAGAAGGACGTTTTCGCTGTTTTGCCGACCAGCTATGGCAAAAGTCTGATCTACCAGCTGGCTCCGCTCGTAGCCAAAAGGATGGGGCTAGTTTGTGCAGTACGAAGAATTAATAAACAGCTTTGAAACATTACTTTTTGATTGTTTCTTATTTTCCCGTTATTTTAAATTTAAGGGAAATTATTTCACCAAACACCACTAAATAAAAACTCTCAAAAACAGTTTAAGCAAACCCTTGAAAAACACTTGGAAAAAAAATGAGTGTATGTGGTACAGACTCCAAACTTGTGGTCATTATCTCCAAACTTCTTAATATCTAGAACCTGTTTATTAATTAATACGCATTTTGAAAAATTATTTATTTCAAGGTCTCCCCCACTGCTTTCTGTCGCTCTGACTACGTCACAGTCACTGTTGTGCTGATTGGTCAGAGCGTTGGCCTATACGCACAGAGATAGTTTGAAAGACAGCGGTTTGTTCCTCCCACACCCTTCGGAAATGTCTACGGATCGAGGCCAGACTAAATATTCACATTTAGTCTGGCTTGCCAGGCTAGCAACACTGTATACTGCTTTATTTACTTTATTTCAAAAATGAGCCTTGCAACAAATATAGCAACTTTTGAGCAGATATTAGTGACTGTCCTGCACTCAATATGGCTCTCCAGCTCACATCATAGCACTGGTTATACAAGACAGAGCAGGTCCACTTGGATCACGACTAACGTGCAAAGCCTGACTGAGTTGAGCTTGTGTAAACCCATGCCAACAACTAATCATTGATCAACATTGTTCCCAAACACCAATCACTGATCACCACTGTTCCCAAAGACCAATCACTGATCACCATTGATGCCCAACATCCAATCACAGATTATCATCGTTCCCAAACACCAATCACTGATCACCACTGATGCCCAACATCCAATCACTGATCACCACTGTTCCCAAAGACCAATCACTGATCACCACTGATGCCCAACATCCAATCACTGATCACCACTGTTCCCAAAGACCAATCACTGATCACCACTGTTCCCAAAGACCAATCACTGATCACCACTGATGCCCAACATCGAATCACTGATCACCACTGTTCCCAAAGACCAATCGCTAATCACCACTGTTTCCAAAGACCAATCACTGATCACCACTGTTCCCAAAGACCAATCACTGATCACCACTGTTTCCAAAGACCAATCATTGATCACCACTGTTCCCAAAGACCAATCACTGATCAGCACTGTTCCCAAAGACCAATCACTGATCACCACTGATGCCCAACATCCAATCACTGATCAGCACTGTTCCCAAAGACCAATCAATGATCACCACTGTTCCCAAAGACCAATCACTGATCACCATTGCTCCCAAACACCAATCAATGATGACCACTGATGCCCAACAAACTACCACTGATCACCATTGTTCCCAAAGATGACCATTCTTTCGGATCACTGATCACCATTGATGCCCAACAACCAATCACTGATCACCATGGTCCCCAAACACAATCACTGATCACCATTTTCCCATCAACCAATCAAAATCATTGTTCTTCATCTCGTGATTTTTTTGAGCTTGCACTGGCTCAAAGTGAAAAGAGTTGGCAACACTGGCCGAAATCGGTCAGTTCATATCTTAATAAAACTCTTCAGTTGTAATTTGTATCATTTGTAAATATTCTGGTTTCATTACACACAGTGGAATATAGAAGTCAATATAATCTATTCAAATATAAACTGACAAATGAAAAAACAAATCAAAACCGAGCCAGGGAAACCATTAACACTTTGCACCTACTTTGTTTCTATCAATATGATCTGAGTGAATGCTAAAGCGACTGCCTGACTCATGCCAGAAAAACTCAAACCACATTTCTGATTATACTGCAAGGTAAACATATGACTGTGAACTTGCCATGGTACACTGCACACATAAAACATACGTCAGACACATCATCAGTGTGGCAGAGAATAAAAAGACTGAAGAGATGTGGCAAAAGACAAGCTACAGAAAGAAGAGAGAGACCGTGACAGTTTAAGAAATCAAGGAAGAAAAGAGATAAAGAAAGGGTCAGTGTTGAAAAGTCAGTAGAAAATAATAAATTCACCCTCGACTGAGTGTTAAATACTTTCGGAAAGTCACGCAGAATCCATTCTTTCACTGCTTCGGCTTCTATGTCTGCTTGCTATTTACTCTACAGTAACAGTAACACAGTAATTAAATCCAGGCATTCCTTCTAAACAAAAAAAAAAAGCAAACCGATAATACAGTCTCTTACTACATTTAAGGATGTAATTTGTTCCAGAGCAATATGTAAATAAGCCTGTTTCAGGTTGAATTCTCAATATAATTTGCTCATTCTTTCTAAATGGAGTAAAAACATGCATGGATTCTGTTTTGGTTTTATTTTCTGCAAATTACTGCTTTCAGGAAATAACTTGATTAGCTGTGATGGAAGGAAACAGATTTTTCCCCTGTAGCTGCTGATTGAGCATCTGACAGTGTGAAAGCATAAATCACATTGACTTAAACACAAACAGCTGAAACACAAAGCATGCACTTTAAATGGACCTGAGAACGAAGTGTGATGAAGCACTTTGTGATATGAAAGTGCACATAATTTCAAAACTCAATGAGAAAAATGGACTCTGCTCACACACTATATGGTCAAAAGTATGCGGACACCTGACCATCACACAAATATATAGGCTTTCCCCAAACTGGCGCCTAGGGTTGGGTATTGAAAGGGTTTCATTCGATACCGGTGCCAAATCGATACTTTCAAAACGGTGCCGGTTCCTAAACGGTATTTAAATCGGTACTTTCAAAAAAAAAAAAGCAGCACACACACAGAATTTGTAATGAAGCAATGACTTTTTATTCCTAAGGCAAAGTCCAAGGTCAAATTGAACAACAGATTACTTTAAATCCCTTAAATAATAAATAAAAAAGATAAAAGAAATCAAATTCACATTGTACTGTACTTCAACAACTGTACACAGCTGTACAGTACATTAACTTATCCTAATGACTAGCAATGCCAGTGCACATGGAACAGGATAATGAAATGCCAAATGTTCCATGAAATGAAAGACGTAACTAGAAAGACCACAAAATATAAATTCATTTAAAATATCAATTAATTCATTAATTTATTTTGAACATGCCACGTAATGCTGTTCTCATAAACTCCGCATTTAGGACTATCGTTATTCATATGCTGAGCTGTTTTTTGCTACCGACTAAACGGCAACATTTCATAGGCTTACAACCAGAGTTGAACGCATTTAATGCGATTGATTCGTTGTGCCTTCTTAACGTGTACAACACTTGCTCATCAAATATGACTTAACCTGTCAGCCTGACAAACGCATTTTCACACAAGCTGTGAGACTGCATCTGTGCTACTCGAAACATTTACGCCTACATTTAACAATAGGAATTAGCATGCATCAATTGTTTAGCAGTGTTAAAAAATACTCACTTGAAGAGCAAATGCTGCTATTATCATCATCATCCAGTATGTCCACGCTAGCTGGGCTGGGAGCTCCATCGCTTGGGCTGGGCATAGGGACTCCCACGTTGGATGCTTCCGATGTACTTGCTATAGGGTCACGTTCACGGAGGCTGTCAAAAACGGTGCAAGCTTCGGCCTTTAGATGGATTCCATGTGTGACCAAATGTTTCATTAAATTTGACGTGTTCCCGCTTTTGCACGAAAATGTCCTCAAACGTTTGTTGCACGTGGAAGTTTCAGCATCCTTTCTTGTAAAATGTAACCATACTTTGGAACGTTTTGCTTGAGACATCTTGACCTTTCTGCCTGCTGAATACGGTGCTGCTGTTAACAGTGAACACCAGAGGGCGCAGCTGTGTATTTTGTGGCACCGAAATTCATGTTGTATTTCGGACTGATTACTACCGTTGATGTTCGCCCCGGTGCCATACCTGTACCGAGTTTCGGTACCCAATCCTACTGGCGCCACAAAGCTGGAAGCACAGAATTGTCCAGAATGTTTTGTTATGCTGCAGCATTACAATTTCTCTTCACTTGAACTAAGAGATCCAAACCTGTTCCAGTATGACAGTGAACAAAGCGAGCTCCGCGAAGACATGGTTTTTCCAAGGTTGGAGTGGAAGAAATTGAGTGTCCTGCACAGAGCCCTGAGCCTTTGTTCAACCCCACTGAACACCTTTGGGATGAACTGGAACTCCGACTGCGCCCCAAAGCTCCTCACCTGTGAATGAGCACAAATCCCCACAGCGACGCTCCAAAATCTCGTGGAAAGCCTTCCCAGAAGAGTGGAGGTTATTATAACAACAAAGAGGGACTAAATCTGGAATGGGATGTTCAACAGGCTTAAGTTTTATGGTCAGGCGTCCACAAACTTTTATCTATGGGTCCGTCTCAGAAACTGGTCTCTCATTTGGGACATTATGGTCAAAAAATAAATTCTCATCTCATCTTATTATCTGTAGCCGCTTTATCCTGTTCTACAGGGTCGCAGGCAAGCTGGAGCCTATCCCAGCTGACTACGGGCGAAAGGTGGGGTACACCCTGGACACGTCACCAGGTCATCACAGGGCTGACACATAGACACAGACAACCATTCACACTCACATTCACACCTACGGTCAATTTAGAGTCACCAGTTAACCTAACCTGCATGTCTTTGGACTGTGGGGGAAACCGGAGCACCCGGAGGAAACCCACGCGGACACGGGGAGAACATGCAAACTCCATACAGAAAGGCCCTCGCCGGCCACGGGGCTCGAACCCGGACCTTCTTGCTGTGAGGCGACAGCGCTAACCACTACACCACCGTGCCGCCCAAATAAATTTTCTAATTTTACTATTTTTTTTTGCATTTACTTAACACTCAATGTTTCTTTTGTCATGTTTAATAAGAATGAAGATAGCATCTTGCTTTATCTGGCCTCCAGTGTGGAAAATTTTAACGATGTTCTGAAGTTCACTCGTGTAACATGGAGACATGTATGCATTTAAAATCCCTCTTTAATAACCAAGGAATATCTTTTTCTGTACATATATTTGTTTCTTTAAATGCAATTATTGGACAGAAAAACAAAAACATATTTGTTATCATTATTTTTAAATTTTACTCCTTAGTTTCGAATGTTCATCAGTTATCATGCATTTTATTAAATTTACTTTGTTGTGCCTGCAGGATGTCATGTAGATACACCCTTTATTTTGTACTAAATTATCAATTAGCATAATAGTAATACACAGACAAAAGTTTGAAACTGTCACACAATATCCCATTGATTTATTCAATTATTTGCTTTTTTCATCACTAATGTAACATGGAAACACGTGGTTTTTTTTTACTAGTTTCTTTTTAAAGTGAAGATATCATTACTTATATCACATCTGAACAAGTTGCAGATTTACACACTGCATTAAAATGTAATCATTCTCACAACTTAAAGTTAAATTATATTTTGATTACAATTCAAATGTTTTTGTAAAATTGATTTACATATAAAATAACTACATCATGAAGAATTAAAGCCCCTCCTTCACAGATGAGTGAAAATATTGAATAAATTTCCTCTTTTTGATTGCTTGGGTTAAAAATGCCAAGTTCAAATTAAAACCAACATCACCATTCAAAACCGTATAGTTTATTGACTGTGAGTATATTTAGTGGGGTACCCCCACAATACCCAGTTTCTGAGACAGACCCCTATATAGTGCATCTGTAGCAGAAGTGGCTTGAACCTGATATAACCTTTCATCTTTATTATTATAAATTTAACCTGGACTCTATTTATTCATTTAATGCGTTTTCTCACTCAGGACTTCCCCAAGTGTTGAAAAAAATCCAGCTTTCTTTCATATCAATTTTGTCACAAATTATGTCAGGATACACTTTTCTGTCATACTGCAAGTATCACATATGTACAGTACTGCGCCCTTCTTTTTCATCCAAACTTTGTTATAGATTTTTATTCGATGACTTCTACATTATTGAGTCAGTACGAAAACATTTTAGAGTCCAAACGTTCGTTTTCCAGCACAAAATTAAATGTCACAGGAAAAAAAAATGCTTGTATCTGAGCAGCATATTACATACTGTAAGAGAGCACTTTTCAGATTAAAAAAGAAACCATAATGAAGGCTACTGGGTTTTGGTGCAAAATGAAGAAGTGAGTGTGACAGTCAAAGTGTCCAGAAGAACTGGGGCTGGTTCTGTAAGACGCTCAGTAAAACCTACAGATCATTTCTGCATAAAAGTGAACTCATTGTACCTGAGACTATTTTTTGGGGGGCTTTTTTTTCACCTTTATTGAATAGGACAGTGTAGAGACAAGAAATGAGCTGGAGAGAGAGACAGAGAGGGATCGGGAAATGACCTCAGGTCAGAATCGAACCCGGGTCCCCGGATTTATGGTATGGCGCCTCAGGGCCTCTGCATGCTCTTGCGACAAGGCTTTCGCAGATAGCTTTTCGCAGACAGTTGTAATTTATCGTTGAGCGGGGAGTAATAGGCATGCGCGATGTTATTCACCGCCACAACGCAAAGGGGCGCGAAGTCGCGAAATCGCTAGGAGTAGTTGGTGGGTGTGGTTAGTGGAGTGTTTATCCTCCGGTTACTTATAATGACTAGAACTGGAGTCGTATAGATGTACGTACTTCCTCACTTCCTCGATCAACCGCTCTTCGTGCTGCTCCATCTTCGCTCGTGTTTTTAAAAATGGCGGCCGTGAAAACAAACCAAACCGGGAAAGTAGGGAAGCGGAAGTGTGTGTACAGCGGATGTAGAGTGGACCAATCAGAGCCCTCTTGTCTGCGACGCTGTCTGCGAGGCTTCTGCGGTGGTCACAATTTTTGGGAGGTGCGCGCAGAGCGTCTGCGAAGGTGGGGGGGGGGGGGGGGCTACGCAGACGCCATCTGCGACGCTGTCTGTGAGGACTGCGTTGTCAGCATAAATTGGCCTTTAGTTGACTGAGCCACGGCGCCCCCAACTATTTTTTTTTTAAAGCAAAGGGTCGTCTCACACCAAATACTGACTTTGTTTCATTTATTATGGCTTACTGATTACTGTTTATAGTATTTTTTTAAATATTGAAACATTTCATTTTGTTATATTTAAGCCATTTTTGGCCTACAGCATTTCTTCACATGTGCCTAAGACTTTTGCACAGTAGATCACAGTAGACAGATAGATTAGAAGCAGCTGAGTTGATGTTAAAATTTTGTAGTGAACCACGAAAGTGTAATATTTTTATTAGAATTTATTAAAACTATTACAATTTATGTTTAAACTATTTTCAGTTTAAAGTAATTTATTTTTATAGACTTTGTAGATATAAAAGGGTTTTTTTTTTCTTTAATAATCCAACCCTAATGTTTTTGGCACTTGGTTAGGACTCTTTTTTTTTTTTTTTAATTGAAGTACATTCAACAACAGAAAAAAAAGACAAAAAAAAAAAAAACAGCCTACTCCTCAGTGACTATCTCAAAATGAATGTTTTCATTTGGAAAGTAGACACTGTTAAAGTAAACATGCTTTACTTTGCTGTGACGCACCTTGATGCTTTAACAATAGTGCATGTTTGAAAGTCCTGAAACTAGACCTGACGCTTGCTTGCATTAATTGTTGTGTGGGGACTACAGGTGTTTTTCAAAATCAGGAACACACAGGTATGTGGAAACACTAATGAAACAGAGCAAAATAATGTCCAGAACATTCAAATAAAGAAGCTAGCCAGACTTAAATAATATCTTTTATGTGCAATGCGAGGACAGAACACCATGTCTTGTTAGCCAACCTAGCATTTTTTTGGCTTAGTTAGTTTCCGGGGAAACCAAAACAAGCTGTTCTTTTGCCTGGTGGGGTAGCGAATTACTTTATGGTTTTATCCACCCCTGAGTAGGTCCATAATGAACCCAGGAGCGGAGTATTACTGATCTTGATCCTGACATTGGATCTGAATCTGGCTGCTGAATGATCGAACTTGTTTGGATTCAGTGCTGACAAGAAGCACTTATCTACAGCCTGTTACATACACTTATGAGATTAGATCAGACTGTGAAAACTCGCCAGTGTCTGAATTCAACAGTTCCAAGCAGAAAGAGCGAAACAAAGCGTGAGCGATGAAATTTAAGGGAAAAAAAAGGCACATTCCATGTGATTGTGCTGAAAAATGAGGGGTTTAACCTAGAGTTAGGATATTTTCCCCATGAGGCAACATCTGCTTGAGAACAGTGGAGTCAACATTGCAATATTTCCCACAACATCAAGTAAAGGTGCAGCTGAGAAAGAGGAGGAGCAGGAGCAGCAGGAGGAAGGAACGGGCAGGAGTTCCTGCAGGGGAAGTGAGAGTCAGCTAAGCAGCACTGACACTCCATCACTCTGTATGGATGAGCAGTAATATCCTGTGCCCTAGTCTCTCCCTCCTTCCTCTCTCTTTCTCTCACTCTGCAGTGGGCCTGGGCTCTTATCCCACTCCTCTCCTTTCTCAAGAGTTAATCAGGGAGTGAGTGTGAAAAACAAGGAGACACAGACTGAGAGAGAGAGAGACCAATGTTAACATTCCCACACTCTCAGCACCTCGTGTGGTCTGGATCAGAGGCCGTATCTTCAAATCCAGCTGTAGACCTTGATAAATCACCAGGGCCAAAACATCTACCTTACACCTTCCCACACACACAAAAGCAAGGAGACGGAGGATATACACTTAAAAGAACCACAGACAACTGTCCTCATTACTATTGTCTTAAAAAAACAAAACACACACACACAACATCCACAAGTTCAAAAACAAGACCTCCTGTTCTACTTTTAGTCGTTCGTCGAGGACTCAAACCTTTTGACTAAATAACCCTCATCACTTAAGGCAGGAAATGGAAGCTGAATAAATTCATGTGATTTATTTTTGCATCTTTTAATGTTGTTTTTTTTTCGCAGTGCGGTTTCCATCAAATCCTGCGCTCTGATTGGCTGGCGAGCGGGTCCGTATCCTACGGTACAGACCCCAGTTACGGACCCCGGTTATGGACCTCTGGCGACTCGCTCGTTCACAACAACAAACATAGTAGCATTTTTTGTCAACATTTATCTTCTTTTTATAAGATTTATTTATAAGATTATCAAAAATCTTATAAATTTTTGCCAGCATTTCTCAGGAGAATAGCATTAATTTTACAGCATGGATAGCGATAACGACAGTGTTCACGGCGAAAGCGAGTTTTACTACCTTGAGGAAGAAGAAATAAAAGAAAGCATTTCAGGAGAAAGCTAAAAACCTCTAACTGTTGCTAACGCTGAGCAAAAGCATGGCTGAATCCTGAAAGACTCAATTTTGTATAAATAGGGGACTAAATAGGCAGCAAAATGTAGTTTTTTTCCTGCTATGGAAGTGCACTTGTATACTGAGGAGGAAGCCATTTGCATTACAGCCGTGAATGAGGATTCAAAATGGCGGCTCGGCTCGGCTTTCCCTTTTGGGTGCTCTAGTTTTCTGTTAGAATTTGGGAAAGAAAAAAATATATATTATTTACCAGCTTAAGGTCGGTCCGTATGGTGAAATACCGTGACTTCAGCCTTGAATACTGACCTCAGCCCAGAGGGCCTTGGTCAGTACTTTCAAGACCTCGGTCATGGTATTTCACCATGCGAACCTCAAAGCTGGTAAATAATATATTTTTTTTTCTTGACCAAATTCTAACAGAAAACGAGAGCACCCAAAAGGGAAAGCCGAGCCGAGCTGCCATTTTGAATCCTCATTCACGGCTGTAATGCAAATGGCTTCCTCCTCAGTATACAAGTGCACTTCCATGGCAGGAAAAAAAAAACTACATTTTGCCGCCTATTTAGTCCCCTATTTATACAAAATTGAGTCATTCAGGATTCAGCCATGTCTGACAATTTGTTGTATTGTCATATTAAAAAAAAAAAAAAAAAGAGATAACGCATGTAGTTCATATCCAAGAGGCAATTATTTGATTTTTCTGTGGCTGAATGTCAAAAAGTTCTCTTTTTTTTATATGTAGTGCACTTTGTACTGTACACTGTCAGAAATACGACTACAGTAGGAGTCCATTTCTGCTCCCCAAGGTCCAATCTACACTAATGTACCCCCTAGGGCTCATTATTGGACTTCAAGGTAACTATGTGTACATTTTTAGGGTCAAAAAGGTCCATATATGTTCCCAAGCAATATATAAAAGGTACAAATAAGTACCTTAGAGGGTCCTGCCCCAGTGACAAGCCGCTGTATCCATAAAGGTACAAGAATGTACTTTGTTTTCTGAGAGTGTATGATGCCATTAAGTTATGCCCTCAGTGTGCATGCATGGTGACTAGGAAGGACAGGACAGAAATATATCTTTCGCCTTCCAAAAGACCTTTCTAAGGCTAGAAAGCTAGCTGACTCCATCAGTTTTCTTCACTGTTTTGACCATAGCCATGCAAGATCACAATAAACCACAAACAACTGGTAGTATTTTAACGGTAACAGACTAGCCAAAAGACAAGCTCTTGTTGAGAGGTTCTGCTCTTGCTAACACTGATGTGCACAAAGCTTTTTTCCCTTGTAACACTTGATAACAACGGGAGCAAATAATCACATCCTCCAAGTCTGAAACAGAATACTGTTTGGAACGCAGCCCTAAATTTTGGACCTCTTACAACTGTCAATTTAATTAAGTAATTTAGAAAATGGCGCGGTACGACCGACATTGCAAATTATTATATGTACAGGACACTTTTTGGCTCCGGCTTGCCTGCAACCCTGTAGAACAGGATAAGCGGCTATAGATAATGGATGGATGGATGGATGGATGGATGGATGGATGGATGGATGGACACATTTTCAATGGAATAAAAACATGTTCTATTCCCTTCTAGCAGGTTTCATTCATTTGGTTTGATAGCATGCAATATTGCTAGCATATCACTTATCCTATGTCTATTACGTCACTCTACCCAATGGGGAATGAGCGTTGAATGTGGTGAATATTGCATGGTTGTCAAGACAACATGCTGTCACATGGAGACGTAAAACTTCTACGCTAGTTAGCGACTGTGACAATTTGGAAACAAACATGGCCGTCAGGTTTCTCATCTCATCTCATTATCTCTAGCCGCTTTATCCTGTTCTACAGGGTCGCAGGCAAGCTGGAGCCTATCCCAGCTGACTACGGGCGAAAGGCGGGGTACACCCTGGACAAGTCGCCAGGTCATCACAGGGCTGACACATAGACACAGACAACCATTCACATTCACACCTACGGTCAATTTAGAGTCACCAGTTAACCTAACCTGCATGTCTTTGGACTGTGGGGGAAACCGGAGCACCCAGAGGAAACCCACGCGGACACGGGGAGAACATGAAAACTCCGCACAGAAAGGCCCTCGTCAGCCACGGGGCTCAAACCCGGACCTTCTTGCTGTGAGGCGACAGCGCTAACCACTACACCACCGTCAGATTTGCTTTGTTAAATAGAGAAGATTTTGAAAGAATTTTGAAAGAGAAAGAAGCATTGAACACCCAAAAGGAATGTGTATGTACAACCCCGATTCCAAAAAAGTTGGGACAAAGTACAAATTGTAAATAAAAACGGAATGCAATGATGTAGAAGTTTCAAAATTCCATATTTTATTCAGAATAGAACATAGATGACATATCAAATGTTTAAACTGAGAAAATGTATCATTTAAAGAGAAAAAATAGGTGATTTTAAATTTCATGACAACAACACATCTCAAAAAAGTTGGGACAAGGCCATGTTTACCACTGTGAGACATCCCCTTTTCTCTTTACAACAGTCTGTAAACGTCTGGGGACTGAGGAGACAAGTTGCTCAAGTTTAGGGATAGGAATGTTAATCCATTCTTGTCTAATGTAGGATTCTAGTTGCTCAACTGTCTTAGGTCTTTTTTGTCGTATCTTCTGTTTTATGATGCGCCAAATGTTTTCTATGGGTGAAAGATCTGGACTGCAGGCTGGCCAGTTCAGTACCCGGACCCTTCTTCTACGCAGCCATGATGCTGTAATTGATGCAGTATGTGGTTTGGCACTGTCATGTTGGAAAATGCAAGGTCTTCCCTGAAAGAGACGTCGTCTGGATGGGAGCATATGTTGCTCTAGAACCTGGATATACCTTTCAGCATTGATGGTGCCTTTCCAGATGTGTAAGCTGCCCATGCCACACGCACTAATGCAACCCCATACCATCAGAGATGCAGGCTTCTGAACTGAGCGCTGATAACAACTTGGGTCGTCCTTCTCCTCTTTAGTCCGAATGACACGGCGTCCCTGATTTCCATAAAGAACTTCACATTTTGATTCGTCTGACCACAGAACAGTTTTCCACTTTGCCACAGTCCATTTTAAATGAGCCTTGGCCCAGAGAAGACGTCTGCGCTTCTGGATCATGTTTAGATACGGCTTCTTCTTTGAACTATAGAGTTTTAGCTGGCAACGGCGGATGTCACAGTGAATTGTGTTCACAGATAATGTTCTCTGGAAATATTCCTGAGCCCATTTTGTGATTTCCAATACAGAAGCATGCCTGTATGTGATGCAGTGCCGTCTAAAGGCCCGAAGATCACGGGCACCCAGTATGGTTTTCCGGCCTTGACCCTTACACACAGAGATTCTTCCAGATTCTCTGAATCTTTTGATGATATTATGCACTGTAGATGATGATATGTTCAAACTCTTTGCAATTTTACACTGTCGAACTCCTTTCTGATATTGCTCCACTATTTGTCGGCGCAGAATTAGGGGGATTGGTGATCCTCTTCCCATCTTTACTTCTGAGAGCCGCTGCCACTCCAAGATGCTCTTTTTATACCCAGTCATGTTAATGACCTATTGCCAATTGACCTAATGAGTTGCAATTTAGTCCTCCAGCTGTTCCTTTTTTGTACCTTTAACTTTTCCAGCCTCTTATTGCCCCTGTCCCAACTTTTTTGAGATGTGTTGCTGTCATGAAATTTCAAATGAGCCAATATTTGGCATGAAATTTCAAAATGTCTCACTTTCGACATTTGATATGTTGTCTATGTTCTATTGTGAATACAATATCAGTTTTTGAGATTTGTAAATTATTGCATTCCATTTTTATTTACAATTTGTACTTTGTCCCAACTTTTTTGGAATCAGAGTTGTATAATAATAATAATATTGGCTGGCTTTTTTTGTAGTATATCAGATATATTCCATTCAACTACTGGTCTTCGACTTGTTCAATATCAGGCTAGCTGAAGGGAGTATATCTGACATACCACGAAAAAAATCCAGCCAATATTATTTAAATGTTCTACTGCGAGTGGCTTGAAATAATATCTTTCTCCCAAAGAGGGCAACCTTACATCCAGCAGCAAGTCTGAATGCAATATCAAACTGAAAAACAGAATTTTAAATGCTCCAGTGTTTGACTTTCTCACCCTGCCCATGAAACAGGACTTAATGCTGTCAAACAGTGAGGATGGAAACGGTCTAAATCAGACGGACGGACTGAGGAGGAGACATGGAGAAACAAAGACGGAATAACAGGGAGGGAAGTGTGAAATTGAGGGTGGCAGTCTGTTGAAAGCAAAGATTTATTTTATTCCACTGTCAAGGACAAAAGCTCAGTAGGCATTCATTTCAACCCATTATTTTAACAACTGATTCACTCTGCTATTCTCCTGCCTGACTTCTTCTCACTGGCCCCTGACTGTTAGCTTGTTTGGCATGTTGATATTCTAGCCAGTAGCACAGTAGAGAATATAACGCCACTGTTATCTGGCATGAAAACATCAGTTAGGTATATCTGTTCTCCTTACAAAATTATCTGAACGTATCTCCTTACAAAATTCACCGACAAAGCATTCCAACATAAAAACACCCCAAGCGCACGAAAAGCACTTTGAGAGCTTCATATAATAACAATGTGCCACTGAAACAAAATTATGAGGAGAAGAAATGACAGGGATTTACGCTAACGTCATTAATTGTGAGCCAGAAGAATAAACAGGGAAAAGAGTAATTGAATATACACTGCCAACAAGTCTCACTTTACCTCAAACCTCAGAGTACATTTTGTGGAAAAGGTGAGTGAGAGAGAGAGAGAGAGAGAGAGAGAGAGAGGGGAAGGGTTACACTGCTGCCTGCTGACAGATTGTTTTGCTCAGGCATGGAGCAATATGATTAGAGGCTGTAAGAGGACGGAGTGACTTCCACAAACAGGTGGAAAGAGAAAAAGAGAGTAAGAGTGACTGACTTACCCTCAATAGATCCCACGGCAGCCACAAAGCTCTGCGACTTTCAAAAACTTTCACACAATACACTTTTCACTCCAAAACCATAAACAAATCCCTGTACCACAGCAGCACTGGCAGTACATGCACACACTTTCCTCGACACTCACAAACACACAGAGTGTGACAGGCTGTATTGAGTACACTGAGTAGATCTACACACACACACTCCTAACTTCACACTGGGAATGTCAGGGAGTCTATTAGATCATCCTGAACAAGCTCCTCCCCCTTCTCTCTAACCAACTGCCCTGCCAAATCTCTCTCGCTCTCCTTCTGCGAGGGGCAAAATCGCCCCTGCTCTCCTTCCACTGGCCTGCCAGAGCATGTGAGCGTCGCACTTGGATCAGACCCTCTCTTTCATACATACAATCCGATACACACTCCTGCCTCATCAGAAAAATCACTAGGCTCAAGCATTGTATTTCAGCCAAGGAATTGTTCAGGGTCGCCAACTCGGAGCTGATAATTAGTGATGTGCGTTCAGATAAAGTCTGCTGAATAATTGCAGCTATTAAGCAAATGAAGGTGAAACAGGTCCTTCCTGGTGCTCATGTGGTCACAAGTAAAACTTTGAAACCATTCGGATGATTAAAATACAGTGGTGCTTGAAAGTTTGTGAACCCTTTAGAATTTTCTATATTTCTGCATAAATATGACCTAAAACATCATCAGATTTTCACACAAGTACTAAAAGTAGATAAAGAGAACCCAGTTAAACAGATGAGGCAAAAAAAAATTATAATTGGTCATTTATTTATTGAGGAAAATTATCCAATATTGCATATCTGTGAGTGGCAAAAGTATGTGAACCTTTGCTGTCAGTATCTGGCGTGACCCCCTTGTGCAGCAATAACTGCAACTAAACGTTTCCGGTAACTGTTGATCAGTCCTGCAGATCGGCTTGGAGGAATTTTAACCCGTTCCTCCGTACAGAACAGATTCAACTCTGGGATGTTGGTGGGTTTCCTCACATGAACTGCTCGCTTCAGGTCCTTCCACAGCATTTCCATTGGATTAAGGTCAGGACTTTGACTTGGCCATTCCAAAACATTAACTTTATTCTTCTTTAACCATTCTTTGGTAGAACGACTTGTGTGCTTAGGGTTGTTGTCTTGCTGCATGACCCACCTTCTCTTGAGATTCAGTTCATGGACAGATGTCCTGACATTTTCCTTTAGAATTCGCTGGTATAATTCAGAATTCATTGTTCCATCAATGATGGCAAGCTGTCCTGGCCCAGATGCAGCAAAACAGGCCCAAACCATGATACTACCACCACCATGTTTCACAGATGCAGGGCTCGAAATTCGCGATGGTCCGGTCGCCCGAGGCGACTTAATTTGTCATTTGGTGGGTAATTCCTGTCAATAGCCGGCCCAGCTGGCTAGTTGAAAATAAAAAATATATATGAAGCGAAGATTCAGACACACCGTAAACTAAAGCTGCCACATATTAAGCGTGTGCCGTGTCTGTGTTAATCGATGTGTTTATCGGCAGGACGGAAACTACCGAAGAATTCCGAATCATATCATGTATGAGTCAGGCTGTCGGTTTTGTCACTACTGCACATGCATATAACGCATCTCGTTGAATATCGCGGTAATCACGTGTAGTATTGGACCAGGTGGGTGGAGTACAGAAGCACAGGCCAGAACTGAGTTCTCAATGAACTATTTATTGCTAGCTTTTCAGCCTTTTATCACTTCCCAGCCGCACGCGCGCGCACACACACACACGTGTTCTGGTTGGGGAGAGCTCCCTTTCTCTGCTCTCCTCTCCTTTTAAAGGGCGCGGTCACTGGGGAAGACACACAAACACAGGTTAATCCCCATCAGGTGCAATGATTCCACCACTTACCTTCCCTGACTCCGCCCTCCATTCACAGACCGACGCTTGGCCACACCACCGCTGCCACATCACATTATCAAATTCAATAGATGTAGCCACATTATCGCCCATTTAAACACGTGTGTTTTTTTGTTGTTTACATCTACATCTGCCAAAGCTACGTTGCGATGTGGAATTTTCTGAAAGGTGGACAGAAACCGCCAGAGACGGGGACAGAGCGACCTCGGTCTGAAGAGGAGAAAAAGGCCGCCGATAAAGCGTACGAGAAGGAGAAATGACAAAGGACTTATAAGCAAACATGGGAGCAGGGTAGGCCTTGGCTGCGATACGATTTTTATGGAATAATTAATTTTTTTCAAGTTGATTCCTAGTCAATATGAAGCTCCTAATGCTTTCTCTCTCATAAATAGTTAAATACAGAAAGCATGTTGGACATATTTTGGGTGCTATAGTCATGATAGTAAGTATATTTGTTTTCAATACTCATACACCAAGTTGCCAAGTTTTCCAATATATTATTATTTGTTGATATTATATTATGGTGCTCTGTGTTGTTCTCATTTATGTATTTAACAACAGTATCAAAATACTCGGGTCTTGAAATAAATGCACATTAGTCATGAACAATGGTAACTACTCTCTTTTGTGTTATTTTTGACAGAAATAAAATTCATACATGAACAAATTTTGGCTAGTTGATTTTCTGTTTGGCGAGTTACTTTGGAAGGTAACTAGTCCGGCTGGCTGGAGAAAAAATATATGAATTTCTAGGCCTGAGATTGGATAAGGTGCTTATGCTGGAATGCAGTGTTTTCCTTTCTCCAAACATAAAGCTTCTTATTTAAACCAAAAAGTTCTATTTTGGTCTCATCCGTCCACAAAACATTTTTCCAATAGCCTTCTGGCTTGTCCATGTGATCTTTAACAAACTGCAGACGAGCAGCAATGTTCTTTTTGGAGAGCAGTGGCTTTCTCCTTGCAACCCTGCCATGCACACCATTGTTGTTCAGTGTTCTCCTGATGGTGGACCCATGAACATTAACATTAGCCAATGTGAGAGAGGCCTTCAGTTGCTTAGAAGTTACCCTGGGGTCCTTGTGAGTCACAAAGGACAAATTGTGACCTCGCCGACTATTACACGCCTTGCTCTTGGAGTGATCTTTGTTGGTCGACCACTCCTGGGGAGGGTAACAATGGTCTTGAATTTCCTCCATTTGTACACAATCTGTCTGACTGTGGATTGGTGGAGTCCAAACTCTTTAGAGATGGTTTTGTAACCTTTTCCAGCCTGATGAGCATCAACAACGCTTTTTCTGAGGTCCTCAGAAATTTCCTTTGTTCGTGCCATGATACACTTCCACAAACATGTGTTGTGAAGATCAGACTTTGATAGATCCCTGTTCTTTAAATAAAACAGGGTGCCCACTCACACCTGATTGTCATCCCATTGATTGAAAACACCTGACTCTAATTTCACCTTCAAATTAACTGCTAATCCTAGAGGCTCATATACTTTTGCCACTCACAGATATGTAATATTGGATCATTTTCCTCAATAAATAAATGACCAAGTATAATATTTTTGTCTCATTTGTTTAACTGGGTTCTCTTGATCTACTTTTCGGACTTGTGTGAAAATCTGATGATGTTTTAGGTCATATTTATGCAGAAATATAGGAAATTCTAAAGGGTTCACAAACTTTCAAGCACCACTCTATATATGATGATTTCTTGTAGAAGTGTTCATGCAGTGACTGTTGTTGCCTCACAATTGCAAAAATAAAAATACCGCATACTAAAAGAACTCTTTGGACGCATAATGTGGCTTATTTAGTGCCACTGTGACCAAAGACAGTCAATGATGTAGTAATTTCTGATTAAATGCCTATCGTATGAGCGCTCATATTAAAAGCCACCAATATGAGGACACGATTATAGCAGGGTTTCCCCTAAAGTATCGCAGCACAGCAGCCCCGCTACGCTTAATTTATTGACCGATACGCTTAGTGACATCCCGCTACCCATTAAACTGCCGCCTTGACGCTTATAATTTAGGCTCACAGTATAAAGCTAGAATCAATATGCATGTGTTCTGTAGGCTTTGAGCAGGTAATCAATACAGTCCATGCAAGCCTGACCTAAGTTCAAAGATGATGTCAGAGAAGGGTAATCCACGCTGATTGGCTGAGTGTGTGCGGTATTCTGCATTGATTGGATGAGCGATGCGGAATTAATATTCATAGCTAAGTTATGCAAAAACGGCAGAGCCTTTAAGCCAGGTATGAGTGAGCAAAACATCGATGGGTTGCAGCTTAATTATGTAGTTTTTCACGAAAAAAACTGCGGAAAACAACTCAGCAACAGTGGCAGACCATATCTGTGAGACCGTGACGGCCAGTTCACTGCATGCTGCTGACCAGCTCGAGTCTGACAGTGAGAGTATTTCGTCATCTGCACTACTGCCAAAATTTAATGATCAGTATTTTGAACAACTCGTACCACATTGCAGCAGCATGCACTTTGTTTGTTGTGAAATAAACTGCAGTCTCCTTTGGAACAGGACACGGCTTGTGAGATGAAAGTGCGTACTGTATTGACTTTGTGGGTTTTTTTTCTGTTTTTAGGGTGGGAATTCAGTAAAATATAGCCTTTTCACCAACATGCTGAACTCAAAAAGTCACCAGGAGCTGTGAAATAAACCCTTTTATTTTTTTTGCGGTGCAGTTTCCATCAAATCGTGAGCTCTGATTGGCTGGTGAGCGGGTCCGTATCCTACGGTACGGACCCCGGTTACGGACCTCTGGCGACTTGCTCGTTCACAACAACAAACAACATAGTAGAATTTTTTGTCAACATTTATCTTTTTTTTAAATAAGATTTATTGATAAGATTATCAAAAATCTGATAAATTTTTGCCAGCATTTCTCAGGAGAATAGCATTAATTTTACAGCATGGATAGTGATAACAGTCTTCACAGTAAAAGCGAGTTTTACTACCCTGAGGAAGAAGAAATACAAAAAAAAACATTTCAGGAGAAAGCTAAAAACCTGTAACTGTTGCTAACGCCGAGCAAAAGCATGGCTGAATCCTGAATGACTCCTATTTGTATAATTAGGGGACTACATAGGCGGCAAAATGTAGTTTTTTTCCTCCCATGGAAGTGCACTTGTATACTGAGGAGGAAGCCATCTGCATTACAGCCGTGAATAAGGATTCAAAATAGCATTAATTTTACAGCATGGATAGCGATAACGACAGTCTTCACAACGAAAGTGAGTTTTACTACCCTGAGGAAAACAAAATAAAAGAAAACATTTCAGGAGAAAGTTAAAAACCTGTAACTGTTGCTAACGCCGAGCAAAAACATGGCTGAATCCTGAATGACTCAATTTTGTATAAATAGGGGACTACATAGGCGGCAAAATGTAGTTTTTTTCCTGCCATGGAAGTGCACTTGTATACCGAGGAGGAAGCCATTTGCATTACAGCTGTGAATGAGGATTCAAAATGGCGGCTCGCCTCGGCTCGGTTTTTCCTTTCGGGCGCTCTCGTTTTCTGTTAGAATTGGGTAAAGAAAAAAATAAATATATTATTTACCAGCTTAAGGTCGGTCCGCATGGTGAAATACCGTGACCTTGAATACTGACCTCGGTCACGGTATTTCACGATACGGCCCTCCCAGCTGGTAAATAACATATATATTTCAAAATTTTCCAGGCGACCATGCCCCCAGACACCCAGTGCTCTTTGCACCTCGCTGCACTCAGGGGGCCCAATACTCTTTCCAATTTTTCTAGAGGAAACCTTCTAGAGGATGATGCAAAACTCTCAGTACCAAAGGTGAAACGTGAACTAAACATCCTTATTGCCAAGCTCACTTTGAAGAATGTTTCTATTCACGTGAGGCCATTAGTCGGTATTTTCTTTAAGCACAGATCTCTTGTTAGAAGATCATCACATTATAATATAATCTGGCATGGAGAGCACGTTCTCCCACAGTCTAATATCCAGCTTCATCAAGATTTCACTGCCATCATTTTATACAGTGTGACAGGTAGTAACCTTAAAAACCCACCACAAGTCTTATAGTAGCTTAAAGTTACATTACTATGAATTACGCTTCAGGTCAAGTCGATAGCATGTCATGAAAGAACAAAAGAAAGAGAAAAACGAGAAAGAGTTTGTTTGTTGCGTGTTCTTCTTGTGTCAAGAGTTTCATGTTTTTCCTGTGTTCATTTGGCTTTTCTCTGGGTTCACCAGTTTCCTCTCACCTCCCCAAAACATACTTTTTATTCTATCCACATTCACAGGATATGTGCAATTGCACAATCTGATTGGCTACTCTATGACTAGGCTATTAGCTCATATACCATGAGTAGAGAAAAACAAAATGGCAGCGCGTGATGCTGAACCAACCGAGGACAAAATAAAAACTCTATTCGAAAACAAAACCCCAAAAATACAAGAAATAAAGCAACAAAATATGGAATGAAAGTATTTGATGGTAAGAACATATCTTTTTTATTGTTCAAGAATTATTATTATAGCATTTTTCACAAATTTCTACTGTCATTTCACCAGTTTACATTCTAAGTGGAAATGATTTTGTTGGACGTTTTGTACAAAGTTGTTATTTATTAAATTTGCAAAAAATAAAAATGCTCCATTTCTCAAAATCCAGTGAATGTGGATAGAATAAAACAATTATTCCACTCAGTCTCGTCATACATGGCTTATAGCTAACTCAGCGCTTAGCGCCTTGTCAGCTATCAGCTCATGTACGACTCGATTTTGTGGAATAACTGTGAAATACGCACTCACAATTCTTAAAGGTAGACTGCCTTTCATATTTTTCAAGTGTAGGTCATAAAAAGAATTCTCCCTGAGACCCAATTATTTTTGTTTAGTGGACTGATAGCTACTGAATTCTAATCACAGACTTCCAATTTTATTAGCAGGGGCAAAGACAGGTTTTTAATTTGGGCACCATGGCGAGTGTAGCAAGCCAAAAACATTTTTTTTTTACTATTTTCGCGCGTAGCGTGCCGAAAATTTTTGACGTATCATTTTTAGTAATTTTTTTAACCAATTATAAATATATCAAGCAATAAAAATACTGCTGTTCTTATTATGTGATTTACCAGTTGTCTTAGGTCTACCACGACCCGGCATGACGACCACTTGTCAATCTATACTATCAACAGTATCACAAACCGACAGCCACGTGTTATCATGAATCGTTGAGAATTTCACAACATAAACAAAGGAAGTATATTTTACGACATTCAGACGTCAGAGACTCAGACACGGTTTACGGTAATCGCTAGATGCATTTCATGTTCACTTCATGTTATGAAGCGACTGAACAACAAATTGAAATATATGCCAAAAAATGACATTTAACAATAATTTAAAAATATTTTGGGTTCTCCACCCTTATGAAACAGGATTTTTTCTTCTAATTTGGGCGATTTTCGTATGTTCTATTTTGGGCCTTTTGACAAGCCTGTAATTTGGGCGCCGTTATACGGTATGTAATTGGGGCTGTATTTGCCCTTGATTAGTTTTTTTTTAAATAGAACAATTAATTAATTTAGGGCCACATGGCCCTAAATTCTCAGGCATTTTTTCTTGCTTCACCATGACGCAATACAAGATACTACGTCATGAATCATGTGGTGGGCTTTCCCCGTTCGTACAAGGCATTTTGGGATACAAATTTTAAACAGGAGAGAAAAATAGAGGACGTGAGTGTGTGAATGAAACGTGAAAGACCGACTACAGTAACGAAAAGCGAGAAGAAAAGACGTTATGTTGCGAAGGAAAGGAATCACAGGACCAAACTAATAAATATCGGCGGTCAGCGAGCACCTTGGTGTGATCAGCTGTTCGTTTAGTGACAGAATGATGTAACTGTCAGTGCACGGTCAAGGTAAACCTGTAGATGGCGGTAATGCAAGACTGTGGATGCCGGCTGCCGTGAAACACAAAAGATGAAGAAAAAGAAGAAAACGAAGCTAAGCGTGCGCATGCATGTACGGATTTCCTCTGTCTGCTTGACTGCGTGAAGCGAGCGATTTCATGCACATTATTTGCTAGGGAATCCCCTCAAATTAAATAACCTCCCAGACACAGAATGGCCTGGGTTTCTCATCTCATCTCATTATCTCTAGCCGCTTTATCCTTCTACAGGGTCGCAGGCAAGCTGGAGCCTATCCCAGCTGACTATGGGCGAAAGGCGGGGTACACCCTGGACAAGTCGCCAGGTCATCACAGGGCTGACACATAGACACAGACAACCATTCACACTCACATTCACACCTACGGTCAATTTAGAGTCACCAGTTAACCTAACCTGCATGTCTTTGGACTGTGGGGGAAACCGGAGCACCCGGAGGAAACCCACGCGGACACGGGGAGAACATGCAAACTCCACACAGAAAGGCCCTCGCTGGTCCCGGGGCTCGAACCCAGGACCTTCTTGCTGTGAGGCGACAGCGCTAACCACTACACCACCGTGCCGCCGGCCTGGTTTTTTTTTTAGATATTACAGAAATAAACATATATCACAATGAACAAATTTCAGAGGGAACTAAATTTTATGAAATCAAAAGGCCGTCTAGCTTTAATTGCCCCTAGGTGTGAATGCCTGTGAAGATGGGTGTACGCGAGTCCTGGACTGTGTCCCAGGCTGCAGATCCACCACATCCCTGATACATAATAAAGCTGAGGGTGAATGGGTGATGAGTTTGAAATTCTTCAGTTCTAATGAATTAGACTAACAGATGTACATTATTATCCCATTTAATTCTAATAAAGATTTAATCAAAATGAAGTAATTCTTATTAACCGTGGCATCACACAATTCCTGTTACAACAGTCCTCCTCAATCTATTCAATCAAGAGTGTGTGTAAAGTCAACATACTAAATATATCCTGTCAGCTCCTCATGTTTAATCCTCTGAAAAGCATGCATGTTCGAGGTACTTGGCAGCTGCTGGGCTGCGGTGTTGACAGTTGGCCTGTATGAATGAATCCGGGGGGTCTGACACGACACGCCTGAGGCCTGCTTTTCTCCTTATATTAGCACTGATATAATTACTCGGCCAGGGCGCTGCTATTCTCATTAGGAGAAATGTGAAGATTTAGAGCTGACAGAGGAAGGCTTCCTGTCTGGATTTCTACAGACTCTCAGGAGCAGAGCAAACACTCCATACAGTATTAGTTACGAGTCGAGGGGTTCGTATGATTTCTATTAAAACGGTGTTATAGCAACAAAGAGCTGAAAAGAGAACAAATCCTTCATTCTATGACATGGCTCAGGTATATGAGGTCAGGACAAAGTTTGGAAGACAAAATATCAATAACCTGATACAGATTTATCACACTGGTCATATCCGAGTAAATATATCCTGTCTGAACATCGTGTCTACTGTATAACTGCCCGAGGTCACAATAATTACAATCGAGACCACATTCAAATATTAGCTGATAGCTGATAACTGAAAAAGGATTATTTGTAGCATTGGATTTTGTATAAATACCGGAGTTGATTACAGAAAATCACACGTACTGACTGGTCGAGAGACTCGGACTATTTCTCGATAATCATCTCAAGCGACTCGGCAAAATGGCGGCCAATTGCTTCGTCACCGTAAGTGAAGAAGAATTAGAAATTATGAAAGAAAATGCTGTTCCTAAAAGCACTAAAGTTGCTACGAAGTTTGGTCTAAAACTATTCAAAGGGAAAGTAGAATAGTGATTTATTTTATCCATTTCAAAACAAAGTATTTTATGTGAGTCGGCATAGATAAGTGATAAGTCTGTGCTGTGCTGTTATTACGCTTGCATGCTGCTTTTGAAGCTTGAAATAATTGAAATATTATTTTTTTGAAATAATCACCTGTGTATTTATACTAAAACAATTATCTGTCTCAGGCTCAGTGAATAATCACTGAGACGAAGTTGAAGTGAATAATTGTTAAATAACCAGTAAATACTGCAATTATTTAGATTAGATTAGATTCACTTTATTCATCCCACATCAGGGAAATTCACATGTTACAGTAGCAAGAAAATGTCATACAGATACACTACCGTTCAAAAGTTTGGGGCCACTTTGAAATTTCCTTATTTTTGAAAGAAAAGCACTGTTCTTTTCAATGAAGATCACTTTAAACTAATCAGAAATCCACTCTATACATTGCTAATGTGGTAAATGACTATTCTAGCTGCAAATGTCTGGTTTTTGGTGCAATATCTCCATAGGTGTATAGAGGCCCATTTCCAGCAACTCTCACTCCAGTGTTCTAATGGTACAATGTGTTTGCTCATTGCCTCAGAAGGCTAATGGATGATTAGAAAACCCTTGTACAATCATGTTAGCACAGCTGAAAACAGTTGAGCTCTTTAGAGAAGCTATAAAACTGACCTCCCTTTGAGCAGATTGAGTTTCTGGAGCATCACGTTTGTGGGGTCGATTAAATGCTCAAAATGGCCAGAAAAATGTCTTGACTATATTTTCTATTCATTTTACAACTTATGGTGAGAAATAAAAGTGTGACTTTTCATGGAAAACACAAAATTGTCTGGGTGACCCCAAACTTTTGAACGGTAGTGTAACAAATAAAACTGAAATAAAAATTAGACAAACGAAAGATTAAATACAGAGGGCTATTTGCATTATCTACCATGAAAAAGTATAGAAAAATTGCCTTATTGAGAGGCTCAGAAAAATTGCACATTACAGGTAGACTCTGTATATATACACACATATATACATAAATTATATATATATATATATATATATATATATATATATATATATATATATAAGTATGCATAAAAATAGTTCAAGGCCTATATTATTGCACATAATAATTGCATCGATGAGAGACGGCAGAGGTAGTAGTGGTGAAGTAGTGCAAATATAACGACAAACAGGTTATTGGTGCTACATTACAAGTTATGGGTGTTATACAGTCTGACAGCAGCAGGTAAGAATGACCTGCGGTACCTCTCCTTCTTACACCGTGGGTGTAGCAGTCTACTACTAAAAGAGCTGCTTAAAGCCCCCACAGCCTCATGTAGGGGGTGAGAGGGGTTATCCATGATTGAGGTCAGCTTGGCTAACATCCTCCTCTCACCCACCACCTCAGTGGAGTCCAGAGGACAGTCCAAGACTGAGCCAGCCCTTCTGACCAGTTTATTAAGTTTCTTCCTGTCCTTCTCTGAACTTCCACAGCCCCAGCAGACCACAGCGTAGAAAATCGCTGATGCTACCACAGAGTCATAAAAAGTCCTAAGCAGTGTCCTGCACACACCAAAAGACCTCAGTCTTCTCAACAGGTGGAGACGACTTTGGCCCTTCTTGTACAGGACATCTGTGTTGTTAGTCCAGTCCAGTTTGTTGTTGAGGTGAACACCCAGGTATTTGTACTCCTCCACGATCTCAATGTCCAAACCCTGGATGTTCACTGGTGCAATTTGAGGAACCACCTCCTTTGTCTTGCTGGCGTTGATGTGCAGGTGGTTCAGTTCGCACCAGGCGACAAAGTTGGTGATGACCTCTCTGTACTTCAGATCGTCCCCCTCTGACACACGTCCAACGATGGCTGTATCATCTGAGAACTTCTGGAGGTGGCAGCTGTCCGTGTTGTAGCTGAAGTCAGATGTGTAAAGTGTAAAGAGGAAAGGAGAGAGCACTGTACCCTGTGGAGCCCCTGTGCTGCAGACTACCACATCAGACACACAGTCGCGGAGCCTCACATACTGCGGCCTGTTAATGAGGTAGTCGATGATCCATGCAGCCAGGTGGCAGTCGACACCAGCTCCCTCCAGCTTCCCCCTAAGCAGTGATGGCTGGATTGTGTTGAAAGCACTGGAGAAGTCAAAGAACATGATTCTCACATTGCTCCCAGTGCCCCCCAGGTGCAAAAGTGACCGGTGTAGCAGGTAAATAACAGCGTCATCCACACCAATGCCCGGTCGATATGCGAACTGCAGGGGGTCCATCTCGCTGTTCACCAGGTGTCGGAGGTGGGAGAGAACAATCCTCTCCATGATCTTCATTAGGTGAGACGTTAAAGCTACTGGCCGAAAGTGGTTGAGCTCCCTGGGGTGCGCAGTCTTGGGAACTGGAACCACACATGATGTTTTCCACAGAAGTGGAACTTTCTCCAAACTGAGGCTCAGGTTGAAAATGTACAGAAGAATCCCACAGAGCTGATCTGCACAGTCCTTAAGCAGTCTGGAGTTGATACCATCAGGGCCAGCAGCTTTCCTCGTCTTGATCCTCCTCAGCTCCTTCAACACCTGATCAGCTGTTATGGAGAGGCGAGGGGTGTAGCCGAGGTGTGACTCCTGTAGAGTGAGGTCGGGGGTGGAGTGTGTGGATTGGTCTGGCAGGGAGCGGAGGGGGGTGATGTGGTGTGAGGAGGGAGCTGTTGGTGTCAGAGGTATTATGGGGGGGTGGAGTGATATCACAGACAGGTCAGGACTATGGTGAGTGGGGGAGGGTGGGGTGGCACAGTCAAATCTGTTGAAAAAGAGATTCAACTCATTTGCCCAGTCCTGGCCCCCAGATACAGGGCCCCTCCCACTGTCCTTTGTGTGGCCAGAGATGGTTTTCAGGCCTCTCCATATCTCTCAGGTGTTGCTTCCCTTGAGGCGCTCCTCCAGCTTCCTCCTGTAGCTGTCCTTGCCTCTCCTTATCCCCCTCTTCAGCTCCCTCTGCACTCTCCTCATCTCCTCCTTGTTGCCAGATTTAAAAACCCTCTTCTTCTCATTTAATAGGGCTTTTAGTTCAGAGGTCACCCAGGGTTTATTGTTGGGAAAACACGAAAAAAGTACAAAAACATACCAAAACACATAAACACGCTCGGAGATACTGCAACTAGCTGCCACTCTTGCGGCGCCATCTTGATATTTACTGCACCTTATAGTGGTTTTCTATTATTCGCTTTGCATTTTTGTATCTTAATGTATTTTTTTTTTTCGCGGTGCGGTTTCCATCAAATCCCGCGCTCTGATTGGCTGGCAAGCAGGTTTTACTACTCTGAGGAAGAATAAATAAAAGAAAACATTTCAGGAGAAAGCTAAAAACCTGTAACTTGCTAACGCCAAGCAAAAACATGGCTGAATCCTGAATGACTCAATATTGTATAAATAGGGGACTACATAGGCGGCAAAATGTAATTTTTTTCCTCCCATGGAAGTGCACTTGTATACTGAGGAGGAAGCCATTTGCATTACAGCCATGAATAAGGATTCAAAATGGCAGCTCGCCTCAGCTCGGTTTTCCCTTTTGGCCGTTCTCGTTTTCTGTTAGAATTGGGTAAAGAAAAAAATAAATATATTATTTACCAGCTTAAGGTCGGTCCGTATGGAGAAATACCGTGACCTCGGCCTTGAATACTGACCTCGGCCCAGAGGGCCTCAGTCAGTACTTTCAAGACCTTGGTCACGGTATTTCACGATACGGACCTCCCAGCTGGTAAATAACATATTTATTGCACTTTATAATGTCTCGTTACTATTTATTTCGTTTCTTTCTTTATTTTTTCTTTTTACTGCTGACTAAGAGGTTTGCAGAAAAAATTCCTATGCACCCGTACTGTCCATGCGTGTACAAATGGCAAATACATTTCTGGATCTGAATCTTATATTGTTAAAAAATTAATCTGACTGTTTATCATACATTTATACATAAATGTATAATAATACATTTGAGCTGATTTTTAAAAAAATTTCTCTCTGGCTTAGTGTGAAGGGGTAACAAGTTTGCTTGCTGTGCTGTAAACACCGTTAAACAGAACCTGTTGTCATTAAAAGCAGCTTTTTTTTTTGCTTATACACCACTATGTCAATGGGTCATCAGTTTCATCGATAGCAGGCTCCTGTTACGTGTTTATTTCAGCAGGAGCACACTGACACACTGCTCTTTGCTGGCACAGACTTGCTTTGGGGTCTGTCCAGTGTTATTTTCCGTTAGTCAAGGCTCTTCTGTTTCCTGTTTCCTCACAGCCACACGCCTCTGGAACCATGATGATTGGCCTTTCAGCTATCTATCTACAGATGTAGAGTTTCTGTTACTCTACCGCTCAGGGACAAACTAAAAATCTATGTTACAGACCGCACACAAAAATACATACTTCATACTATTAATACGGAAAAACCAGTATGTAGGGTCTCTGAATACTCAGTAGACATTTAACAGTAGTTGAACGGTACCCAGGTGATCTACAACGACAAGTAAAGGTACCACACTACACTATACTACGCTTTCCCATAATTCAGCTGGAACCTGTGAATAACTAAAGAAGAAGAATTCCCCATGTGGGAAAAAAGAAAGAAAGAAATGAAGATGTGATGTACAAATGTATCAGGAATTATTTAAACATTTCTGCTGTTGCATAAATATATCCATCCGTTATCTATAACCGCTTATCCTATGCAGGGTCATGGGGAAGCTGGAGCTTATCCTAGCTGACTATGGGCGAGAGGCACCCTGGACAAGTCGCCAGATCATCGCAGGGCTGACACATAGAGACAAACAACAATTCACACTCACATTCACGGTCAATTTAGAGTCACCAGTTAACCTAACCTGCATGTCTTTGGACTGTGGGGGAAACCGGAGCACCCGGAGGAAACCCACGCAGACACGGGGAGAACATGTAAACTCCGCACAGAAAGGCCCTCGCCGGCCGCTAAGCTCGAACCCAGAACCTTCTTGCTGTGAGGCAACAGTGCTAACCACTACACCACCGTGCCACCTGCATAAATATATATATTTTTAAATTTCATGGCATGCATGGGTATACGTAATCTGAACATCTGGGTCAGAGGACGGAGTACGTCCGAATTGTGTCCTTACTTCACACTCGCATACTCATCGAACGTACTCAAGTTAAGGTCGGGCAGAAGGCACTTAACCGTCGTTAGTCCATACTGAGAATTAGGATGCAGCCATAGTCTTTGAAGTGCTGTTCAAATGTATGTGTATGTCGTGAATTAGTTTGTAATATTCTATATACCAGGTTAGAACAATATTCACATTTATAATTAAACAGTTATTAGCAGGCAGCACGGTGGTGTAGTGGTTAGCGCTGTCGCCTCACAGCAAGAAGGTCCTGGGTTCGAGCCCCGGGGCCGGCGAGGGCCTTTCTGTGTGGAGTTTGCATGTTCTCCCCGTGTCCGTGTGGGTTTCCTCCGGGTGCTCCGGTTTCCCCCACAGTCCAAAGACATGCAGGTTAGGTTAACTGGTGACTCTAAATTGACCGTAGGTGTGAATGTGAGTGTGAATGGTTGTCTGTGTCTATGTGTCAGCCCTGTGATGACCTGGCGACTTGTCCAGGGTGTACCCTGCCTTTCGCCCGTAGTCAGCTGGGATAGGCTCCAGCTTGCCTGCGACCCTGTAGAAGGATAAAGCGGCTAGAGATAATGAGATGAGACTTATTAGCAAGCATACGGTATCTTTCTTATTACCTAATAATGTGAACCAACCAGAGGTGAGAATAAATATAGGGGGCTGAAAAAGTAAGTATACAGTAAGGATTATTCCAGTATTATACTAGTGGTGCTAGGTTTCATTTAATACTAACGTTTTGTGCGAACGGTTTGTTTTTCATTACTGTATACCTACTTTTGCAGCCCCCTGTATAGTGAATGGTTAAATAAAGTAGACAGTAGCCCTTTGTAGGAATCGTGCTTTGATGACAGTATGGATATGTGAAACGACAGACACATTTTTTTTATTTTTTGGCAAAATAATTGACATAGTCTCGTCAATACTAGCAATGTAGCTCCAAAAAATAAACAAAGAATTACAAATATTGGCACAGAAGCTGGAACAGTTAATATTTCTGTTTAAAATTAAATTATTTTAAGATTTATTTTAGGCCATTTTTTCCCTGATGTCATTT
This sequence comes from Neoarius graeffei, assembly GCF_027579695.1. NCBI lineage: Eukaryota > Metazoa > Chordata > Actinopteri > Siluriformes > Ariidae > Neoarius > Neoarius graeffei. The sequence continues at coordinate 43,546,628 of NC_083595.1, read as the reverse complement.
TCCTGTCAGATATCTTTAATTTCAGTTGAGCAGCTCACTGAGAACTTTTTGATTCGAAAATATTATTGAAAATATACCTTCCTTAAAATATAACCAGTGTTTAATGGGAATTACAGTACCAGTCAAAAGTTTGGATACACCTTCTAATTCAGTGTATTTTCATTATTTTTATTAATTAAAAGACTCTTAATTTCTTAAAGTAATCATGGATGTAATTTCTCATACTTGCTTCAGTGGTTCTTGACATAACATGGATTACTACAGTTGTGGAACAGGGCTATTTACTGTATTTTTATTATTTACTTTTTTTTTTTAAAGACATTTTTTGGGCTTTTTTCCCCTTTATTGGATAGGACAGTGTAGAGACAGGAAATGAGTGGGAGAGAGGGGGATCGGGAAATGACCTCAGGTCGGAATCGAACCCAGGTCCCCGGATTTATGGTATGGCGCCTTATCCACCTGAGCCACGACACCCCCATTATTTACTATTTGATCTCAAATGCATTACAAAAGCAAGGAACTCGCCCACTAATTAACTTTTGACGAGGCACCTGTTAATTGAAAAGCATTCCAGGTGACGACCTCATGAAGCTGGTTAAGATAATGCCAATAGTGTACAAAGTGTCGCTGGCTACTTTGAAGAATCTCATCTCATCTCATTATCTCTAGCCGCTTTATCCTGTTCTCCAGGGTCGCAGGCAAGCTGGAGCCTATCCCAGCTGACTACGGGCGAAAGGCGGGGTACACCCTGGACAAGTCGCCAGGTCATCACAGGGCTGACACATAGACACAGACAACCATTCACACTCACATTCACACCTACGGTCAATTTAGAGTCACCAGTTAACCTAACCTGCATGTCTTTGGACTGTGGGGGAAACCGGAGCACCCGGAGGAAACCCACGCGGACACGGGGAGAACATGCAAACTCCACACAGAAAGGCCCTCGCCGGCCACGGGGCTCGAACCCGGACCTTCTTGCTGTGAGGCGACAGCGCTAACCACTACACCACCGTGCCGCCCTTTGAAGAATCTAAAATATGAAACATATTTTGTTTTTTTAACACTTTTTTGTCTGCCACATAATTCCATATATAATCCATATGTTATTCCGTAGTTTTGATGTGTTCTGTATTGTTCTACAATGTAGAAATTAGTCAAAATACAGAAAAACCTATGAATGAGAAAGTGTCCAAACACTTGCCCGGTACTGTATTCCCAGCACTCAATTCCGAGGCATTTCCATACTAATCCAAAATCTCAAGGAAGATTAGCAGAGTCATGAGATCTATTCTGTAGCCCACAAATCACAAAGTTTTAAAAATAAAACAATGGTATGACTGCACACACATTTAACTGTGTGTAAGACTGGATTACTCGTAACCTTAAGCAAAAACCAACATTCCTAACACAAATAAGATTAATCAGTACCATGAGTCTTTATATCCTTTCATTATGTACCGCAGTAAAACCATATCATGAAACTGTAACCGTGTTCATCCTTTTGAATGAGAGTTTTAATACCTGAAAATGGGGATTATAACAACCGTCTATACACTGATCTGCACCACGAGTTGGCCTAGTGGTTAGCATGTCCGCCTCTCGATCGGGAAATCGCGAGTTCTACTCACAGTTGGGTCATACCAAAGACCATCATAAAAAATGGTACCTACTGCCGTCTGGCAAGGCATGTGAGTGGGGAGTCAAACGCTTGCGATTACCAGAGGGCTAGACCCCCCACTGTAACCCTAGCTATGTGAGAGGCCGAGGGCTACAGAGATCGGCGCCGCCCTATGTGCCACATGGCGTGGGAAGGACTTTGATACACTGATCAGGACAAGCTGCAACCATACTGCCAATGTGATACAAGTTTGTCCCAAACTGTCACTCATCATATCAAAATATACCTCGAAATCGCACCTGTCGTTCATTAACCTTATGCCAATTAACACACACAGACAGACGCCAACATACAGTAGGCCCGACTTCTGTTACTGTCAAAACCAGTCAGTCCCTGAAGCATGGAGACCCTTTAACCCCATAACACTGGCCTTGACAACATACACAATGAGGCGTCTCCTTGGGGAGAGCCAATCAGTGACAGCCAGAAGGGAAAAAAAAAAACACTCAGGAACATTAAATTAGATGAATATTACAGCATTGGACTTTTTTTTTTAAATCAGAGTGTTCATTATCCATGCTGAATAATAAATGCACTGGGTCTTTTGGCTAGACTGAAGTTTTCCTTGTTAGGAACGCTGTCCAGTGTTTACACAGCTTGGTATTGTGTCTAGTTTGTGAAGTTTACACAGTCTAGCTGTTCACGAGTTTAATTTTTAAAGTTTTAAATTTACTCACCTAATGTGGGAAGCAGCTTGTCAGTGAATCCTCCAAATGAGTTTCCTTTACTAATTAATCTGAAAAAACATTACAAGCAGAGTATAAAAACCTAAACAAGACACACTGTAATAACAATTTCAGTGAAAAACAACCGGTATGAAGCATCAGTGTAGACACTATAGCAAAGAAGGAAAAGAAAACAAATTCCCTGACAATAAAATTAGTTTTGGCAACCAGTTTTTCCTCACGGCTGGAACAACTACACTGCCATTAAATCCCTTCACTGTTGTGCTGAATTCAGTATTAAATGATTAATGAACTCGGCTCAACAGAAGATTCACAAAAAAGAGGTGCGACTGGTCTGTTATTCCAGATTCAACACAAACTGACTGATGGAGGTAAGAACCGCCTGCCCTTTAAAAGACACATCTTATTCCAAGATGATCAAGAATATTAAACACCATCACAGACATTTCCAAGTTTGCATGATGTGGGCTGACGGTTTTGTAAATGGTTTGTAAGAGCTGGCAGTGGAACATAACCACAGGCACGATAACCGTCAGGGAGTTCGACTAACTGTCCAAAATGTGGAAATTTTAATTCTTTCAAGTCTTTTCTCTGGCTTGGAAGTGCACATCAATCAAGACTGCATTTAAAATATTCAGTCTACCAAACCCCACCACCACCATCATCAAATGTCAAATGTTCCCACTCAAAAAGCTGGGAAATGTTAAGACCCTAAGCATCGGCATGGTAACCTCTTTCATATAACTAATAAATGCACATTAATATAAGGAAGCATAGTCCCTTGTGTGTATGTGTTTCAAAGAACTGAATTAATCACTTTTTGACTATCCATACCTCTCAGATGATGTGGTTGACCATAGGTTATTAACCTTCGGGGTAACGCAGATGGGGTTTGAAGAGATATTTTTTACCAACTATTAATGCACACTATATGACCAAAAGTATGTGTACACCTAACCATCCATTACCCATAATAGTTTATCCTGTGCAGGGTCGCAGGCAAGCTGGAGCCTATCCCAGCTGACTAAAGCCTAGGCCACAACCAGACGTATGATTTTTTGGCCATGCGATTTTTGGCGTTTCCCAAATCGCTGCGTTTTTTTTGTTTGTGGAGAAAGACGCACGTTGGCCGTAAGTTTGTCTTGCAACCTGAAAAAAATGTAAGCGCCCGTAGAGTTTGTTTGACATGACAAAGAACCTCTGCGGCCGGTCTGCGGCCAGTCTACGGCTCGAAAATCAGCACGTCACACGCGTGCGTTTCTTGCATTTTTTGCACGTAGACCGGCCGTAGGAGCACGTACGGCTGGTTGTGACCGAGGCTTATGGGCGAGAGGTGGGGTACACCCTGGACAAGTCGCCAGATCATCACAGGGTTGACACATACAACCATTCACATTCACGGTCATTTTAGAGCCATCAATTAGTCTAACCTGCATGTCTTTGGACTGTGGAGGAAACGCACGCAGACAACATGCAAACTCCACACAGAAAGGCCCCCGTCAGCTACTGGGCTCGAACCCAGAACCTTCTTGCTGTGAGGCGACAGTGCTAACCACTACACCACCACACCTAACCAACACGACCATATATACTTTTTGAAAATCCCATTCCAGATTTAGTCCCCCTTGGCCCTTACAATAACCTCCATTTTTCTAGGAAGGCTTTCCACTAGATTCTGGACTGTGACCATGTGGATTTGTACTCATTCAGCCACATGAGCATTAATGTGGTCAGGCACTAATGTTGGGCAAGGAATCTTGGGATTCAGATTCAATGTTCCAGTTCATCCCATGAGTGAGGGTGATGGTCAGGGCTCGAGTGTGCAGGCCCAAGTTCTTCCAATCCAATCTTGGTAAACCATGTCTTCATGGAGTTTCCTTTATGCAAAGGGGCATCGTCATGCTGGAAGAGGTTGGGACTAGGCCTCCTAATGCTACGGCATACAAAGACATTCTACACAATTGTATACATCTTTGTGCCAACAGTTTGGGGCAGGAACCATATTTGGCTGCGATGGTCAGGTCTCCACAAACTTTTACCTGTATAAGATATCTTATAGTTCTATGCATGTAAATTTGATTTATGTTTCAAAATAATTAAAACAGATCGAGAAGTACCATTTAAAATTTCATGAACCTTCCTTCAATTTGGAGCTCCCCTTCAGCCTACTGTATACCAGACTCCATCCAAAATGTTCAACACTGGAGGAAATATTCGCCTTTATTTGCAACACTCTCTCCAGTACACTCGTGTTAATCAAAGTGGCCTTTTACACCAGACAATGGCAGCACACAGTGTTTTTTTTTTTGTTTGTTTTATCCTCAAAAAACAGCAATGAGTTTTATTTAAGATCAAGTTCAATCTTTAAAAAAAAAAAGAAATCTAACAAAAACAATAAGGTTCCAGTGACTGTGGTGCTCGGAGCCCTAATTACAGTAGAAAGATATCTTACATTCTGTGGATTGTCACTTCTTACGATTTTTGAAATAACAGATTGCATTGAGCAATAGTGAGTCATGTCTTCCCTCCTGCATGCAGACACACTCACAGACAAACATGGTTTCCAGGTGAAAAATCTGAACTGGTAATTATCTAAGTAGAGGAGACAAGAACATGGGGTAGCGTTTTTATAACCCACAGGGTACTGACAAGTGTAATAACAGGGTGTATTCCTTCGCAAATATTTTTACTTCCTACACTCATCAAACCAATGTTCTCACCAGGACATGACTGACACCATCCATGCTAATCCACCGAGACATGAAGTCTCAACTCAATTAGAGGTGAGAGCAAACAGAAGGGATTTAAATAAGAGATGCTTCACAGTTCACTGGCAAAGAAATGAAAGGTACACCTTCAAATAGAAAGTATGCACTCACCATAATCATTCATTATAGTCTAAAACTTGTGAAGGTCCAGCTACAAAAAAAAAGTCCTTGCTTACAAACATATGAATGGTTACAAAAGTCATCTTTAAAGGTTTAATCATTAGTGATTAGTTCATGGCTATAAATCAGACACATCAGGTTGAAGTGGTCACGTTTTGCTTCGCACCAGACTCAAAACAGTTGAGACAAACTAATGGCTGAGAACACACCAGAGGTGGACAGTAACGGAGTACATTTACTTGAGTACTTAGAGATGAAAGTGGAGCAAAGAAAAAAATACTGAACTTTTAAAAGTCAAACTAAGATGGGGGGGGGCAACGTCCCCCGAAAAAAATTTAATAACATAACACGCAAAACCCTGCATTCTAGTGCATTTTTAGTACTTATTTTCCACTAAAACAAGTTATAACTTTTAAGCCTTTTTCTTTCATGTACATTAATGATTAACTTGTCAAAAATATCAAATTTAATTCCCCTAGTTAATGTGTAATTTTCAGGAGCGCATTTAGAAAACGCAGTGATTTTCCTGCTACACAGTTCATTACTTTGAAAAAAAATCAGACAGTTGAAAATAAACTCAGCAAAATCCCAAAACAGTCCTGTTAAAAAGTAAAGGTCTGTTAGAGTTTCTAAAGCTTTCAGGTTTCAATGTTGGGGACGTTGAGCCTCGTTTATCAATCTTTTAGTAGAGTTGTGCGTTTGCAGAAGCTAAAGTGAACTAAAAATTTCCAATTCATATTTATATGAGTTGAAGCCAATTGTTTACATTAGTTCGTATTGTCTGTAAACTTAAACACACCAATGAATACCAAATTTCTCATATAAATCAGGGGCGTAGCTAGGACTTTTCAGGTGTGTGTGTCTCAAACTGACTGGCAGCCTGAGTGCATTATGTAACAAAAAATAATTACCATTGCTAGTTTTAGGCAGCTTAGAAACTGGCTCTTCCATTATTGCTGTTTCTTCCACGTTTTCTTGATGTTGTGTTCTAGAAACGGCACTAAAACTTAGCTTCGAAGCCACAAAATGCAACTTTGATGGAAAAAAAAATATAGAATAAATTGCTTACCTCTCTTCACATCGAAAGGAGGAGGAAAGTTTTGCTTGTTTTGACATGGCGAATTAATAACACAAGAGAAAATACTCGTAATTTGCAACTAAAAAGACTGCAGCTACACTGGCAGCTTGAACATGCTTTCTAGTGCGATTGTGTTGTGCTTGCGCAGAATGGTGTTAGTCCTGCGCGCCTTAGCTTGTGCACCTGAAGGCGCGCCTTGGGCGTGCGCCTAACGAGCTCCGGCACGCGCGCCATTAACAAAAACACCTGTCAATCAATGAACTATGTTTGGGCTATTTAAGGACTGCGCCCATGCAAGGACAATGCGAAGTATTATGCCACGTCTAGGAACGCGAAAAATCTCATCTCATTATCTCTAGCCGCTTTATCCTTCTACAGGGTCGCAGGAGCCTATCCCAGCTGACTACGGGCGAAAGGCGGGGTACACCCTGGACAAGTCGCCAGGTTATCACAGGGCTGACACATAGACACAGACAACCATTCACACTCACATTCACGGTCAATTTAGAGTCACCAGTTAACCTAACCTGCATGTCTTTGGACTGTGGGGGAAACCGGAGCACCCGGAGGAAACCCACGCGGAGAACATGCAAACTCCACACAGAAAGGCCCTCGCCAGCCCCAAGGCTCGAACCCAGGACCTTCTTGCTGTGAGGCAACAGCGCTAACCACTACACCACCGTGCCGCCCACGTGAAAAATCCGAAAAATAAATTTCTCCATTTGGAAAACTGGAGATTTTCAAGAGTTTTGTCAAATATCTGGATTTCCGGGTAAATCCGGAAGATTTTCATCTATAAGTACTGTACTTAAGTACACTTTTTGAGTATCTGTACTTTGAGTATTATTTTCTTTGGCAACTTATGACTTTAACTTCACTACATTTAAAAAGACAAATATCGTACTTTTTACTCCAATACATTTCTATCAAGCTCCTTGTTACTATGAAGCAGCTTTGAAAGTGGATGTTTTTCTTTTCTTTTCTAAAACGTGATTGGTTTTTTCACAGGTGACACTGAGACGGCCGATCAGTAATCACTAGGGTCACGTCATGTCCATAGACTGGATAAAATCAAGATCAATTATTTCTCAGCAGCGTTATTTGAACACGATCAGTTGATGGCAGAATGGAAGGAGGCGGTTCTTCTGGGGAACACACACACTCATGGCCGTACCTAGAACCCATGTTTCAGTTTTCTGAAAAGGTTAAAGATTCGTTTCGTTTTAAATATTTGCTTTGTTTGCCGAAAACGAACCACATCACAGCCTACGAAAACTCGGCGTCCAACCTGCGGAAGCATATTGAGGTCTGTAAACTTTTTATTCCAAGAGAAAGCTTGCAATGAAGTTGTCTGTGCTTTTAGAGCTAGCGATAACGTTGCAGTCTGGTTAGTCAAATGACTTTCTATGGATTTGCCCGCCAAGTTGCCGTAGCCTTGTCCACGGCTAACGTTTACACATAGCTAGTTAACTTGGACACCGTTAGTTAGCATGTAAAAATAGAGTTACGCTAACAGGAATAACATTAACTTATCTGAAGTCCTTTCAGAAATACATTTTAGCATCATCTTGCCAAATAAACAGAATGTAGAAATCTTTCTTTTCTAGTAGCGTTAGCTACCCAATATGATTTTGAGTTTGAAAAGAGTTTGCTAGCATGTCAGGTGGAGCTTCACTGACTAGCTAGCTTAACATTAAACCACCATGATGCACAGCATGCGTTCATTTTGTGAATTCACATTTCTGTCTTTGGTAACGACATTAGGTTTTGTAAACGTTGTGGCAATAATACAACGATGCGTTGACAGAAAACGTACTTTTAATACTTAAGTATTTTTAAAAGCAAGTACTTCAGTACTTTAACTTAAGTAAAAATCTGACTGGAGAACTTTCACTTGTATTGGAGTAACATTTGACCAGTGGGATCTGTACTTTGACTTAAGTCATGGAGTCGGGTACTTTGTCCACCTCTGGAACACACACATACTTCCCTGTCCAATCATCTTTAACCAGTCTGTTTTAGTTATTGGCTTTATTTTTTTACTTTAATCCATGTTGTCGTTTCATTATTCAGACAAATGACGGCAAATGGGGGGAAAAAAACAAAAACTTGTGGGCGACGTGGTGGTTGTGTTACAGCTCCAGGGTATGTGGTTCAATCCCAAGCTTTCCATGTTCTCCCTGTGTCCGCGTTTGTTTTCTCCAGGTTCCCCAGTTGCCTCTAAACCTCCAAAAACATGCTGGTAGATGGGCTTTGAATTGGCCCTCAGTGTGAATGACTGGCACACTGTAAAAAATGATTTGTTGTTTTAACTTAAAAAAATTTAGTACCCGGGCTGCCTTAAAATTTTGAGTTCATTGAAATTCATATAGTAAGTTAACACAATGAGGCGAACAATTTAAACTTACTATATGAATTTCAATGAACTCAAAATTTTAAGGCAGTCAGGGTACTAACTAAGTTTTAAAAATAAATAAATAAAAATAAATAAATAAATAAATTTTACAGTGCATCCCATTCAGGATATGTTCCGCCTCATGTTCAGTGTTCCTTGGATAGGTTCCAGATCCACGACAACCCTGACCAGGATAAAACATTTACTGAAGATGAATGAATGAACAAATAAATGAATGAAAGCTGTGAAAACCCCCGTTCTGAGCTGTCTTCAGCTAAACAATTTATATATATATATATATATATATATATATATATATATATATATATATATATATGCATGTGATTGACAACAAGCTGTATGTAATGATCGTGTACAGAAACCGTGATAGTTTGGGTTTCGAAAGAAATTGGAATCGTGCCACTGTGACCAGTTTTTTCATACACTGCTAAGTTCTGCAACAGTATTTTTCAAGTGTACGGTTCAATCTGCTGAAATACTTTCCTGGATCTACATCCACGCCACGGTCCACCAGATGACGTTCTCTATTAGGTCCGACAAAACCATGACAAATTACTTGCCTGCAATCATAAGTTTCATTATAATGCCATTACTGCCACACTAATACAAATGAAGTCACTAAAGGTGCGAATGTGTGAAATGGAAACATTCCTGTTTGGGAGTCTGCTGTAGAACAGGCACACATCTCCCAACTCACTGCGCATTGACAATACACGACTATCCAGTAGGAATGTGGACAGGTTTTCCACATGGAGTAGCAATTTCCTCTAAGCCAATATGGAGGGGGAGAATGTAAAGAGGTGGGTAAGTCTACAATTATTCATGGAGGGCTGGTGAATATTGAGAATGACAGGCCCTGACTGATCACATTTTGCAGCCTGTTATACATCATACAGCCAAAAGTTGGTGGACACCTGGTCATCACAGAAATATGTGCTTGTTGAACACCCCATTTCAGATTCAGTCCTCCTTTGCTGTTATAATAACCTCCACTCTTCTGAGAAGGCTTTCCACTAGATTCTGGACCATGGTTGTAAGGATTTGCTCATTCAGCCACAATAGCATTAGTGATTTCAAGCACTCATGTTGGGCTAAAAGGCCTGGGGTGCAGTCGGCGTTCCAGTTCATCCCAGTGGGCTTGAGGTCAGGGCTCTGTGTGCAGGACACTTGAGCTCTTCCACTCCAACTTTGGCACACTGTCTTCATGGACCTTGCTTTGTGCATTGTCATGTTTTAACAGGTTTGCACCTCCATCCATTATCTGTAGCCGCTTATCCTGTTCTACAGGGTCGCAGGCAAGCTGGAGCCTATCCCAGCTGACTATGGGCGAGAGGCGGGGTACACCCTGGACAAGTCACCAGGTCATCACAGGGCTGACACAGAGACAAACAACCATTCACACCTACGGTCAATTTAGAGTCACCAGTTAACCTAACCTTCATGTCTTTGGACTGTGGGGGAAACCGGAGCACCCGGAGGAAACCCACGCAGACATGGGGAGAACATGCAAACTCCACACAGAAAGGCCCTTGTCGGCCACGGGGCTCGAACCCGGATCTTCTTGCTGTGAGGCGACAGCGCTAACCACTACACCACCGTGCCGCCCCTCTTAGTTCCAGCTACAGCATACAAAAACATCACATGTGTGCTTCCAACTGTGTGGCCAGAGTTTGGGAAAGAATCACACGAGTGCAATGGTCAGGTGTCCACAAACTACTGGCCAAATAGTGAAGTATGCTGATTTTAGCAAGAGACTGAACTCCTGTCTAAGATAAAATTAACTGCAGAGTGGACCGTGAGATGAGGATATACTAGACTATAAAATACAGGCCAGGAAATTCATCAGTCCATCAGGTCAATCAATGCACTGATGTACGCAATACAAGTGAGAGAACATGTCCTTCATTTAAAAAATATTTAACTTAATCAAAAACTCATTCCTTCACACGGTAAATAAACATTTTAAAAAGTAGAGGAGATGAATGCTAATGATGGAACCTGGAGTGCAATGACGATCATAGTGATTGATGTCAAAATACTGTCTTCTTCTGGGGCGTTGTGGATAAGGCGCCATACCATAAATCCGGGGACCTGGGTTCGATTCCGACCCGAGGTCATTTCCCGATCCCTCCCCATCTCTCTCCCGCTCATTTCCTGTCTCTACACTGTCCTATCCAATAAAGGTGGAAAAAGCCCCCCCAAAAAACTGTCTTCTTCTTCTTCTTTTGGCTGCTCCCATATGTTCGGGGTCACCACAGCGTATCTGTTCCGCATATCTGATTTGGCATAGGTTTTACACCGGATGCCCTTCCTGATGCAACCCTCCCCAATCTATCCAGGCTTGGGACCGGCACTAAGTATGCACTCGATGGATGTCAAAATATACAGGATTTATAAATCAAGTCAAAATCAGTCTATAAGAAAGAGGTTATTTTAGCATACACAGAGTACGTGTGCTTGACTGGCCTGCTGCCAGTCCAGATCTGTCTCCTATTGAGAATGTATGGCACATCATGAAGAGGAGAATCAGACAATGGCGACCACGGATTGTTGAGCAGCTGAGGTCTTGTATCAAGCAAGAATGGACAAAAATTCCAATTGCAGAACTGCAACAATTGGTATCCTCAGATCCCATACGATTAAAAAGTGTTATTAAAAGGAAAGTTGATGTAATACAAGAGTAATAATGCCTCTGTTCCAATTTTTTTTGAGCATGTTACAGACATTAAATTCTAATTTCACTTATATTTAGAATATACTATTAAGTTGGTCAGTAAAACTATTGAAAATCTTTTCTATTTAACTGACAAAAGGTACAAAAACGTTCACATAAATTAACAAATCAGATTTTTGCTTTTACTGCATTTTGGAAAATATCTAAACTTTTCTGAAAGTGGGGTTTGCACAAAGCTTTTGCTTTGGTCGTGAACAAACGGAAACAAAATTCACAGTAAGGTTATAATCTGTAACACAGTTCAACGAGCTTGCACATTCCCATGAAATTAACAGCCGTTTAAACTTCACTATATTTTCACAGAGGTTCAGGTTGGTCATGACTGTATTCTCACCAGCTATGATGTAGTCGCCTGATATAGCATACAAATATATAGCAGCCAGAGAGACCAAGGGTTGTGCACGTCAGGCTGCACTGATTTAGATTGCTCCCAGATGGCTTGGCTGTAAAGTTATATTCAGTATGCGGTTAATTAGCACTGCAGTGCAAAGGTGAAGCAGAACAGCAAGAAAAGAGTAAAATGACCTACAGAGCAAAACCCTGAACAGCTGGAAGTTATACTGAACAGTCAGCAGATTCCATACAACCATTTAAAAAAAAGGAAAAAAACAGGATAGGGCATGCTGTTATAGGAAAATAATCCACAATGGGGTGATGTGATACGGCCATCGTCAAGCATGGTTACTATTACCACCCAAACATGGATTGTTTTTCTTTTAACAGTATGTTTTATTCCACTTAGACCACAGACGTATACGACCAATTATTACAATTTTAATTGATTAATGGATGACATGTCATACTGGAGACTCCTTCCATAAATCTTAAATAATAACGTTATAATAAGCTTTATAACAGATTATATGGGCACGTCCATCATGCAAGTCTGGCAATCATTTTGGGGTTAAAAAAAAACACTGACTACATGACTAAATAACATGCATAATATTACACTCAGGCCTTTCAATGACATGAAACCTGTGACGGATAACGTCATCGGCGCCCAAATGAAGGTCAAGCGCCCAAAATATGCTACCAAAAGTAAAAAAAAAACCAAAATGTTGATTAAATAAACTTGGCTGCATAAAACCAACTGTCTTGACTTTCTTCTTTAAAAACACCGAAATTAGCAAGAATTAGCATGCATTTCTCGTAACTGACGCGAAATCCGCACCGTTGCCATGTTGTTCTGGGTTCATCGAACTAGCCGTAAGCCTCGCGCAGAGCATGAATTCTCCATCAACGGTGAGCAGCACGCCATGATTTCATGGAGGAGCGAGACTCGCGAACCAATGACCAGAGTGGGATTTCCACATTAGGCAAAACTTCTTTCTTCTTCTTTTATATTGTTTTATGGCGATTGGCAAACAGCTTTTAGGTGCATTACCGCCACCTTCCGGACTGGAGTGTGAACCAGAATGTTTTACACCATATTGCGCTAAATTCTCCTAATATTTCCTGTATCATTTAAAAACCTAAAAACAGCCCTATATCCCACATTATCTGACCTCAACGGCAATATCTCTCTGATAGTGTCATATGATTTAAATCAGGTAAAGGACTGAATAAAAGAGAGCTATTCAGGACACAACTGTGTGTATTTAAGATACAGCTTGCATCTTAAATACACACAGTTGTGTAGGTGTGGGTGGAATCAGTGACTTGGAGCTTGGTCTCTTGTTGAGGATAGTCTCCGACACTGGCCTTTCATTTACACCAGGATCTTTGACCTGACTACACACTGAAAAACCTTTTGTGTCGCAGGTCTGCTACAGGTTTGTCTCTTTGATGGCAACAGTGCAGAACTTGCTTTTTCATCCACAGGCTCCTTTCCTCCAGGCTCTCCTCAGGCCCCGACACATCTTCTAAATACTAACTGACTGTATTCTAATTATTTCTGTCACGTACATGTACATCAAGAGGGATTAATACTGTAGACATTTTGCAATAAAGGTAAAAATAACATTCATACATTTCTTTATTTATTCATAACTTTGTAGCTAAAAAAGCAGCAGCAGGTTTAAACACAGAGCGCTGGGAAAACAGAACTTTGTGCGTGCAGAAAAGCCCAAATTACCCTGTATCATGACGGAAAAAGCCCAAACTCAGAAATACAGGGTGTAGCCCAAATTATGTACTTGAAAGGCCTGACACTGGTTCATGCATCCTTTCTACAAACAAACAAGCACTTCTTCCAAAAGTATTTCAATGCAGAAAGTCCTCAAAAACATGTCCGCACAAACTCGGATGCACCCTGAGGGCAAATGTATGGAATGACGCAGCATATGCATTAGCCTTCAGGAAAGCTCATGTCAGTCAGTCAAGATAACAAAGGAATGCTATCCATAGCAGACTTACATGGTTTACAAAATACAGACGAGTCATGGAATACATCTCATCTCATCTCATCTCATTATCTCTAGCCACTTTATCCTGTTCTACAGGGTCGCAGGCAAGCTGGAGCCTATCCCAGCTGACTACGGGTGAAAGGCGGGGTACACCCTGGACAAGTCGCCAGGTCATCACAGGGCTGACACATAGACACAGACAACCATTCACACTCACATTCACACCTACGGTCAATTTAGAGTCACCAGTTAGCCTAACCTGCATGTCTTTGGACTGTGGGGGAAACCAGAGCACCCGGAGGAAACCCACGTGGACACGGGGAGAACATGCAAACTCCGCACAGAAAGGCCCTCGCCGGCGCCGGGGCTCGAACCCGGACGTTCTTGCTGTGAGGCGACAGCGCTAACCACTACACCACCATGCCGCCCCTCACGGAATACAGATTCAAGGAAAATAAAAAAATATAATACAAAGTATGGATCTTTTATTCATGGATATGATATTTTCCATAAAATATCAATAGTAAATTAATAAAGTAATCATATAAATGCAGGTTTTCGATTTCCGCCTTCTTTTCTGTGGCTACGGACTCTTTGTATAATTTATGGGCACTTCGGTCCGTGTTGCTTTTTACCGTCTCCTCCATCTTTTTAATGACGGAAGACTTTGGTCTTACGGACAGTGCCTGAGTTTCCCAAAAGCATCATAGCACAAATGGCCGAACGAGCATCACAATGAACACTCTCTCTCCTAGTTAAGCTGCGCTTTTCGTTAAGAAGCTTTTAGGAAACCCACCCATTTTTGTTTGCTTTATGCAATTTCCGTGTGCCTTCGGTTTATAGATGTAATGTAACACTGCGATGTTCTTAAAGTTTGGCGACGACGGGACGTCAACTTCTTTTCGAAAACGCTTGACTCTTTTCTTCCCGTTTGTTCCGATATGTACATAGTAATAATACTTTTTTAACTCTCCAGAGTTCCCTTTTAACTTATAGGTCCCTTCACAAGAAAAACTGAAAAATAGAACAAAAGCTAGAAATAGAAAGAAATAAAGACAAGAAGAATACAGATAGACGGAAAATTCATACAAAATAGACGATATATCCGAAATGTCATCATTGAAATTAATTTACCTGTGACCAAATCTTTACTTTCTATATCAGTCTTTGGGTGAAATACATAAACTTCACCCCCTTTCTGGCAAACATGGCATTTCAGAGTTGTGTTCTCTGTATATTATTAGATGTTCCACATCTCTTATCGAAAGACTCGTCTGATGATGAGTTAGTATTGGCTTGACTTTATCTGGCGCTTCTACCTCCATCATGCAGCTACCATCAGCAGATAACATCACCGTGGAGACAATCTTTGTGACATCCATGTTATTGTTCCATAGTCTGGTAGCAACATCCGTAAAATTAACCATCCGTGATACATCATCCGTATGAAATCCGTAACCAATCCGTACTATACGGAAACGTCCGTGACCAAGCCGTAAATTACTAGCATCAGTGATGCATCTGTATTAAAATCCGTAACCACTCCATATTCTGTATCCTTTATTATTATATTTCTGTAATCTGTAGTCCGTGACCTATCTGTATTTTGTCACCAACCACAGACTTACAGCACTGAACAGGAGTTACTCAGGCAATGTATCGGTATTTGTACTAAAGTTTACTGACCATCATCCTGATCACTGATCTCTGAGCAATTAACCCTGCAGAAACACCTGTTACTGTCAGTTTCAGTACATCAGTAGCTTTTAAAACACTTTTCAGTGTTTTCAGATTTTAGTGTAGATGTCTTTAGTTCTTTTTTGTGTCAGACCAAAAAACAGGAATTTTACTTATTCAATCCTGCTTTGTATTTCAGCTTCAGCGCTAATGTACCTGTTATTGTACAGATATAAACCCCTTCAGGGTGATTCAATATGGCTCTACTTCACGTCAGGGTCCTGCATCATCCTGTCAGGGTTTATCTCGCATTAATGACCGGCTTACTGTACATTATCCCTTACTTACCTCCTAATCATTCATCTGGTGCAGGTTTCTGGAAGGAGATTTATTTATGATTTATGTTAGGAGTCTCCAGTGGCATTGCTATGTAACAGTCAGGACATTTTCCTCCAAGGGAAACTCTTCAGCACAGAAGATTTGCTGTTTTCTTGGTGCTTTCACAGTAATGTGACAAGCTGCATGTTTTGTCTTAACGTTAAGAGAGAGAGAGAAGAGGCTGGTGAAGGAATGACGTGTTATAGCTGCTATAGCACAACTGATAACACAAACTAACTTGTCTCTCAGACATTCCACAAGTTATAAGGGTACTTCAAAAAGTTCTCGGCCTCACCCAGAAAACGCCACAGGAGAAAGACTGTTCTCGCATTATTTTCCAACATAGTCTCCTTTAACTTCAGTGCACTTGGTCCACCAACGTTCAAGCTTCACTATCCCTTCGTGGAACAAGATCACATCTTGAGCCTCCATATCCTCCTCAACAGCCATGGATGACTTCATCATCACTCTGAAAATGGCGACCACACGAGTGGGATTTCAGTTTGGGAAACGGACAAAAGTCAGATGGTGCCAGGTCAGGAGAGTAAGGTGCATGGGGCAACAGTTCAAAGCCACATTTGGCTGCTTCTGCCCCTGCCACCTGCCCTGTGTGGACGGATGCATTGTCCTGGAGCAACAGCACACAGCACGAAGCTTTCTTTCCTCTCCTTTTTTTTATTGCTTCTTTCATTTGAGCTTTTGTAGACAGTGATTTAAGGCTTTATACTATACAGTTATGTCCCAAAATGGTAACTCCCATGTTTCCAAGTGAGGCCAAGAACTTTTTGAAGTACCCTCGTATGTAATTATAAGTGGTTAAAAGTATGACGTGTCATTCTTTAATAAACTTCCAATTGTAATTGTTGGCAAATTATGCTTCAGGACAAACTGAACAGGATGCAAGTGGACTCCTTCCTGGTCACCTGGATCTCCAGCTACCTCACCGACAGGCTGCAGTACGTCAGGCTGAAGGACATCACGTCTGACACTGTGATTAGCAGCACCGGACCACCCCAGGGCACCGTGCTGGCCCCTATTCTCTTCACCCTGTACACCGCGGACTTCTGCTACAACTCGGAGCTGTGTCACATTCAGAAGTTCGCCGATGACACAGCCATTGTGGGGTGTATCAGGGACAACAGAGAGGAGGAGTATAGGAGCCTGGTGAGGGACTTTGCCATCTGGAGCTCAACATCTCGAAGACCAAGGAGCTGGTCATTGACTTTGGGAGGTCCAGACCAAGGTCACGACCAGTTCTGATCAAGGGAGTCGAGGTGGAGGCTGTGGATTCCTACAAGTACCTCGGGCTGTGGCTGGACAGCAAGCTGGACCGGACTTGCAACACCAACCACTTGTACAGGAAGGTATAGAGCAGGCTGTACTTCCTGAGGAGGCTGCGGTCCTTTAACATCTGCAGGAAACTCCTGTGGATGTTCTATCAGTCCGTGGTCGCCAGTGTCCTGTTTTACACCGTGGTGTGCTGGGGGGGCAGCACATCCAAGAAGGACACATCCAGGCCGGACAAACTGATCAGGCGGGCCGGCTCTGTGGTCGGCATGAAGATGGACTCTATGGTGACGGTGGCAGAGAAGAGAACTATGGACAAACTATTGAACATCATGGATGATGCCAGTCACCCTCTGCACACCGTCATCAGCAACCAGAGGAGCCTGTTCAGTGACAGAATGCTCCTTCCCAAGTGTAGGACGAACAGACTTAAAAACTCCTTTGTCCCTCACGCCATCAGACTGTACAACTCCTCTCTGGGGGGGAGGAGGGGTAACAGGAGGACAGAAGACGGGAAGGAGCAGTAGTCTAGCCTAGCCTGACAAAAAGCAATACTGGACAATGTGCAATACCTCTCCTGCTGGACTTTTTTTTCTCTCTTTTTCTTTCTTCTTTTCCCATATCTTACTCTGTTTTATACTTGTATATGTAAATGCTTAATTTAATTAAATTTATCTAGAAGTTTTCTCTATGTTCTATTCTCTGTTTATCCTGTAATGATGCTGCTGGAATTTTAATTTCCCTGAGGGAACCCGCCCAAAGGGATCAATAAAGTTCTGTCTAATCTAATCTAATCTAATCTAATCTAATCTAATCTAATCTAATCTAATCTAATCTAATCTAAATCACTGTGGTATAAGAAGAATAAAACACTTGCCTGTTAACGGAAATGAATCCACTTCAAGTCAGGCTGCATTACACCACCCAGTCATGGATTATCTTCCTATAACAACACAACACGTGCTTTATTTCTCAAATGACAAAAACATACAGACAACACAATATAATATAATTAATAATTACAAAACACCAGGAAACAGTAAAAGCTTGTAATGCTTTGTAACAGGGGTGCCAGATTTAAGTTACTGAAAAATCATTCTCTATATTATGTATTTTTAAAATCTATAATATGTGTTATATAATCAATAAATAAATAAACAAACAAACAAACACAAATATGAGTCTCAAACAATACAATTTTACTTCTTGCATCACATGATATTTGTATAATTCAGGGCTTTTCAAAGTGTGGGGCGCACCTCCCCTAGGGGGCGCCAGAGTTCTTCAGGGGGAGCGCAACATGAGGAAAAATAAACCAGAATAAGTTACTATTGCGGACATTTAGCGAACTTCAGCTAGCCTTTGCCAGGGACAAAATGGATCGATTTTTAGTACCTAAAGCTACAGTGAGTGAGGAGACAGAGTCTGGGCCAAGCGAAAAAAGAAGGAAGTATGACCACGATTATTTAAAGTTTGGATTTTCATGGACTGGATCTGAAGATGCTCCACTGCCACAGTGTGTTGTCTGCCAAGAGGTGCTAGCTAACGATGCTATGAGATGTTTAAAATGTGTAAAACAAGATGTTTTTAAAAAGCACAGATGTTTAAAATGTGTAAAAAAAGAGGTTTAAAAAAGCACAGACGTTTAAAATGTGTAAAAAAGAGGTTTTAAAAAGCACAGATGTTTAAAATGTGTAAAAAAAGAGGTTTAAAAAGCACAGATGTTTAAAATGTGTAAAAAAAGAGGTTTTAAAAAGCACAGATGTTTAAAATGTGTAAAAAAGTTTTTAAAAAGCACAGATGTTTAAAATGTGTAAAAAAGATGTTTTAAAAAGCACAGATGTTTTAAATGTGTAAAAAAGATGTTTTAATAAAGCTCATATGTTTTAAATGTGTAAAAAAAGATTTTTCAAAAAGCACAGATGTTTAAAATGTGTAAAAAAAAGAGGTTTAAAAAAGCACAGATGTTTAAAATGTGTAAAAAATATGTCTTAAAAAGCACAGATGTTTAAAATGTGTAAAAAAAGATGTTTTAAAAAACAGATGTTTAAAATGTGTAAAAAAGAGGTTTTAAAAAGCACAGATGTTTAAAATGTGTAAAAAAGATGTTTTAAAAAGGCACAGATGTTTAAAATGTGTAAAAAAGATGTTTTAAAAAGGCACAGATGTTTAAAATGTGTAAAAAAAAGATGTTTAAAAAAGCACAGATGTTTAAAATGTGTAAAAAAAAGATGTTTTAAAAAAGCACAGATGTTTAAAATGTGTAAAAAAAGAGGTTTTAAAAAGCACAGATGTTTAAAATGTGTAAAAAAGATGTTTTAAAAAGCACAGATGTTTAAAATGTGTAAAAAAAAAAGATGTTTTAATAAAGCTCATATGTTTTAAATGTGTAAAAAAAGATTTTTTCAAAAAGCACAGATGTTTAAAATGTGTAAAAGGAAAAAAATAAAAATGTGTTTATTTGCTCTCTGGGGGGGCTGACTCTCCCACACTTTGAAAACCCCTGGTATAATTCATTAGTAATAATAATAATTAAAGCCGCAAGTGGCCTCGACGGGCCCTCGCGCCAGCGGCCAAGGGGGGCGGGGACATGCGTCCCTGCGAAATACCTTCCACAGCTTCTTCGGCAAGAGACATTACTCCCACAATGGCGACAAACCACAGAAATGGACACATGGCAACAATAGGGTCTCGCACTGAACGGTGCACGGGGGGCGCTATAGAGGCCCTGAGGCCCGCCTGGGTCTGGGCTTCTGGTTCTCAGTAGCGGTGGCAGTGTAAGAAAAAGGAGCCAAAGTTCGTGCGTTGTCGACCATGGCAAGCGCCCCAATAAGGGTCTTGCAAAGAGTTTGCTTGCCAAGTTTGACAAATCATCTCATCTCATCTCATTATCTCTAGCCGCTTTATCCTTCTACAGGGTCACAGGCAAGCTGGAGCCTATCCCAGCTGACTACGGGCGAAAGGCGGGGTACACCCTGGACAAGTCGCCAGGTCATCACAGGGCTGACACATAGACACAGACAACCATTCACACTCACATTCACACCTACGGTCAATTTAGAGTCACCAGTTAACCTAACCTGCATGTCTTTGGACTGTGGGGGAAACCGGAGCACCCGGAGGAAACCCACGCGGACACGGGGAGAACATGCAAACTCCGCACAGAAAGGCCCTCGCCGGCCCCGGGGCTCGAACCCAGGACCTTCTTGCTGTGAGGCGACAGCGCTAACCACTACACCACCGTGCCGCCGTTTGACAAATCAGAAGCTGCAATATCATTTTAGCCATAACCAGCACCTCCAGGGGCGAAACTGCACAAAATTTGGCGTATATGTCAGGTGAGCTATGAAGAGTTTGTGTATGAAGTTTGATGACAATTGAGTAAATAGAAGATGAGATATAGATTTTTGAAGAATACATTTTTTGGTTTTTCCCATGTCAGTAGGTGGCGCTATGCTGTACATGAGCGATTATGAGTTGGAAAAATAAGTGTCCACAACAGCAACGTACTTTCACAAGGTAGTGGTGTGAAGGAAAAGCATAATGGAATTATTTACCAAAAACCCGTTATGGAGCAATAGCGTCGGCCAAAAACAGCGCCCCCCATGGACTAAAATTCCCAAAATGTGGTATACATGACATGGGAGGTGGGAAGAGGGTGGCCGTGAAGTTTGACCAAATTTGAGGAAAGATTGGATTTGTTGCCCAAAAATTGCGCCCCCAGTGGCGAAAGTGCACAAAATTTGGCGTATATGTCAGGTGAGCTATGAAGAGTTTGCGTATGAAGTTTGATGACAATTGAGTAAATAGAAGATGAGATATAGATTTTTGAAGAATAAATTTTTTGGTTTTTCCCATGTCAGTAGGTGGCGCTATGCTGTACATGAGCGATGATGAGTTGGAAAAATAAATGTCTACAACAGCAACGTACTATCACAAGGTAGTGGTGTGAAGGAAAAGCATTATGGAATTATTTACCAAAAACCCGTTTTGGAGCAATTGCGTCGGCCAAAAACAGCGCCCCCCATGGACAAAAATTTCCAAAACGTGGTATACATGACATGGGAGGTAGTAAGAGGGTGGCCGTGAAGTTTGACCAAATTGGAGGAAAGATTGGAATTTTTGCCCAAAAATAGCGCCCCCAGTGGCGAAATATCACAGAAATTGGGTAACATGTCAGAAGCCCAATGAGTGATTAGCGTGTGAAGTATGAGCAGTTTTGAGCAATCAGAAGAATTGTTATGAATTTTTAAGCATGTAAAATTTTGCATCGAAAATTGATTGACGTATAACTTCTGAACGGTTAATCCTACGTGAAACGTATTTAGTAACTTTTGTCAGCCATGACTGTAGATGATGTGTATCAATTTTGGTGACATTCCTATGAACGGTCTAGGAGGAGTTGCGCCGTCTTCGTGGCCATGCATTTCGCACAAAAGTGAAATTACCTCACTTCCTGTTGGGCGTGGCTAATGCATTGGCATTACATTTTTGTCCGGCTTAGTGAGATACATATGCATACCAAATGGCATGCCACTACTACAAACTACATGGCACCCAGGCACCGTAATGCGGGAGGCCAAAATCACAACGACTTAGGGGGCGCTATAGAGGCCCTGAGCTCCGGCCAAGTTTGGGCTTCTGGTTCTGAGTAGCGGTGGCAATTCTCGGAACTGGTGCCAAATTTCGTGCGTTTTCGCCCATGGCAAGCGCCCCGAAAATGGCCCAACAGCGGAGAAAAATAAAGAAGAAGAAGACGGAAGAAGAAGAAGACGGAAGAATAATAATAGTGAACTCTTACAAGAACAATAGGGCCTTCGCCCATAGGGCTCGGGCCCTAATAAAAAAAATACTACCACAGTTGGGGATTCCACCCAACATGGCAGCAGCTGTATAAGATTGTCGTTGAGGTGTACCTCACAAAAACAGCGCTAACTTCCAATTATCCAGCAGTTACAGATTTTCTTTAAAAAAAAAACACAAAAAAGCCGTAAATGTGTTTGTCCGTGCTAAAATAATTTATTTAAAAGTGTGTTTTAGGTGTTTCTGTTTAAAAACAACACAATTATGTCGAAAAAACGGGATCTGGAAACTTCACACAGATTAGCTCGCTAACTGTTAGCCAATTAGCTCTCGAGCTGTTTAACGGAAATTTCCAGTCAGGGCTGAGTCATGATTTACAGCATGACATGCACGCAATTAGGTAGTAAATTTATCAAGGTTTTATGGAAAATAACAAAAAGAAATATTAAATATACTTCCTATAAACGTCTTACTTTGAAATTCGTCCCGGTGTTAAATTCAAAACAGTTGAACATTTTTAGAGCGAGGGAGCGGAAGAGGAGGGAAAGTCCTGATTCTTACTCTCACCTGATTGGCTCGTTCAAATCCATAATTCCAAATATGATTGGTTTAGATGCTGTCAATCAATCAATCAAAACAGACCTCACAATTTTGTATTCAATTTACACATGCTTTATTATTTCAAATAATGATTTAATAAAATAATTATTTCAAAATGTACACTATTTATTTATAAATTAAATAAAGACTTAAATTAATTAAATTAACTCAAAGTAAATAAAGACTTAATTTGTTGTGTTTATTTTTAAGTCTACATTTACATCAAGTCAGTACAAAAACACTTTAGAGTCCAAACGTTCATTTTCCAGCACAATATTAAATGTTACAGGAAAAAAATGCTTGTATCTGAGCAGCATATTCCATAAGAGAGCACTTTTCAGATTAAACAAGAAACCATAATGAAGGCAACTGGGTTTTGGTGCAAAATTAAGAAGCGAGTGTGACCGTCAAAGTGTCCAGAAGAACTGGGGCTGGTTCTGGAAGATGCTCAGTAAAACCTACAGATCATTTCTTTATAAAACTGCACTCATTGTACCCGAGACTACTATTTTTAAATCAAAGGGTCGTCTCACACCAAATATTGACTTTGTTTCCTTTATTATGGCTTACTGCTTATAGTATATATTTTTTAATGTCAAAACATTTCATTTCTTTATTTTTAAGCCATTTTTTGTCTACAGCATTTCTTTACATGCGCCTAAGACTTTTTCACAGTCCTGTATATGTTCTTGAAGGTCCAGCATACAGAGACACATTAGTGTGGGCATGTGAAATTCTCATCTCATCTCATTATCTCTAGGCGCTTTATCCTTCTACAGGGTCGCAGGCAAGCTGGAGCCTATCCCAGCTGACTACGGGCGAAAGGCGGGGTACACCCTGGACAAGTCGCCAGGTCATCACAGGGCTGACACATAGACACAGACAACCATTCACACTCACATTCACACCTACGCTCAATTTAGAGTCACCAGTTAACCTAACCTGCATGTCTTTGGACTGTGAGGGAAACCGGAGCACCCGGAGGAAACCCACGCGGACACGGGGAGAACATGCAAACTCCGCACAGAAAGGCCCTCGCTGGCCACAGGGCTCAAACCCGGACCTTCTTGCTGTGAGGCGACAGTGCTAACCACTACACCACCATGCCGCCCCGGCATGTGAAATTGAAATATGAAAGTCCTGCCACCTCACTTCTGACCTCTAATCACATCACATCACATCACATCACATCACTGAGAGGTCTAATGCTTCTATGAAGAGTTAATAAATCATTCATTCATTTCATTGATTCATTTTCAGTAACATTCCACAGCTCTTTTTGGAAACGATGGGTATCAGAGAGGAAAACACCCTGGATGGTACCGCAGTCCATTGCAAAGATATCTAGATATCATCTGCACTACAATCATCAGAGTAGTGCTGCTGCAGTTGTGCTTTAAAAAAAAAAAAGTGTGAAAGCAATTCAGCAATTTTATGTGGCCTTTAATTACAGCATCTGAAAATGCAAAATTTTCTTATATTTAATTCCTGTTATTGTGTTCTTGCCCACTCTTAGCCCTTGTCTGAAAACCTTGACTTCCCACTACAGTGATTCGACATGCAAATCTAACATTTGTTCTCAAACCGGTTACCTCATAGCTGGCCGAGGACTTACAGGACTTGAAAAGGAGCAAAAATGGCACATTAGCACATAAATGCAACAAGGGGCAGTAAAGGAAAGCCCTACCTGCACCACAGGGACTGTGAGAGTTTGAAGGAGAACGATCACTTCATTATTCACTGGAGTGCCCCTCACTGGGCCTCCTGGACCTCTGAAGTAACAGAGAGACCAGCTGAGCCCTGTTTAATGATGTCAGGAGAAAGATGGAAAGGACATTTAAACAGTCACATACAAAATATACACTATTTTTGGCTTCGCTTCTTTGTAAATATTCAATAAACACACAAGACACCGATATTACCATAAGAAAGCTTTTTATTTTATTAGCTTCACTCTTGGACACCACCCAGGGTTAACATTTGGCACAGAGACATTTCGTCTAATTTCAAAAGAACACCCAATGGGCAGATCGTATTAAAACATTTCCAAATGTGCAATAAAACAGCCACACATCTCACACGTAAATAAAAAAAAAAAATCCCAAAGTGATAAGGATAACTACCCGACAAACATGACGAGGTTAAGTGAGATAGCACAACAACTAACCCCTCTTCACTGTTTGCCAGGCACGACAGATATCAAGGCCCCTTACACAGAAAAATCCAGACTCTTTCTAAAGGCACAACATATTCTGAGAGCACACTGAATAACACAATAGACGGGGGGGGAGAAACAATCAGATAGCAGCTTAAACATTACCAAATGTGGGTTTTACATGGCTTTTGATCTTGAGGTGCAAATCATAAGCTTTGCATATAATACTACTTTCAATCAACAAGCATAAAGGGATAGGATCTCCTACACAGAGGTTTAATGTGCTTAGGTCTCTTTGGCAGTCCAGATTGCCACGATTTCAAATAAATATACATTTATGAATAAATATTTTAAACTCTTTCTATGTGCATGTGTATACTGTGAGTGTGATTACAATAAAATGCTCGTATAAGACACTTTAGAATTTATCCGACATTTCTACACAGTGGATTTTCAGTATGTGATTACAGACAAAACACACAACAGCATGTGAAGAGACAATCATTACTAAACACACAAACGCACGGAGCGAGTGTACAGGACATTCATTTAGATTTTTTTTTTAAAATTCTACAGTATACGTACATGTTGGTCCTTCCAACTGCTCACTGTGCATTTGACAATTTCACATGAGTCTTCTTCGGTAAGCGCAAAGAGATAAAACATCAAATAAATACGATAGAAGTGATATGGAATGAAACATAAAAACAGGGTTATCCAGTAGAAAGTGCTATGCTATGCTTATATCGCATCGTGATGCTAATTTGCAGTCCTGGTCATGTTAAAGAGATCACGCTGTGTTTATGAGGTGCATCTACAGCCACGGCGCCTATAAGCTTGCACTATCTGTACATTATATCCAATTTTTATATACATGTTGTATGTGGACAGCATTGCATGTTGAGCTGCCTGGATTTGTGCCCCGTAGCAAATGAGAATGCGGTGACTCGAAGCACTGGTTCCTTTCGGTCTCTGAGCAGAGCTGAGGGACAATGAACTGCTCTTTTCAGCCACGAGTCATTCAGAAAGTGGAATTTGGACTCTTAACAGTGAGGTTTGGCTGGACTGAATACCCCTTATTCTCTCACTTTTGTTTAGCTTTTGGATGACTGGGCGGAGTTGAAGAATAAAGTTAAGCAGTTACGGCATGGCCAAATAACAATCGGACATTCTTTCCGTTTGAAATTTCAAAGTGTTTTTCGAAGGTTTTTCAAGTTTGGCTTGTAAATGAAAGACGGGATAGACCGACACACCCAACAGGCCCTGTTAATGTGGTCTACGTAGATATATTCTGTGCGAATATCTTGACAAGCATTTGGAGCGCACAAAAAAAAAAGAAGAAAAACACACACGCACACACACAAAAAAAAAAACGTGGAATGATTTTTCCATGTAAGAGGAACTGCCCTCCCTGTTTGTATAGGCACTGAGACCACAGGTGCTGCTAGTCAGCAAATTATTTCCTAAGGTCCGACCTGTAGAGTCGTAACTTTCCTTCACCTCAATGCTGACTTTTTAAAAATGTAAAGGTGGAATTTATATTCCTAAGAAATAAAGTCAGCATGAGGCTAGCGTATTAGCCAGCAGCATGATTTAACAGAGGCCTCGAAAGCAGCAGGTATATAAATAGCTAAAGAAAGAGCGACGGGAACTCTGAAACTACAGCTGTGTTGGTTTTCTGCTATGTGGCACACTGTTTGCCGGTGGTGTTGTTACTAGACTCCTCAGATAGACACATGGATTCCTCCTCTTCCCAGAAGGTTGTGTGGCAGATGATGGGAGAGAATGGGGCGGCTGCCTCCTGGACAACACGAGAGGCTGCATTTCCTGTTGCTGCTGAGAGAGGGCGTTCTCATCCTCTTCATCTTTGCCTCCGGGGGGGAAGTGGAACTGGGCCGAAGTGGGAGGCCATGTGGGTGCGGAGAGTCTGGAGAGGGTGCTGACATGCGGGTGCTGTGGTTCCTGAAGGACCGAAGGCGAGGCCAGGCTCTCCAGTGAGGAGATGCTCTGGTTCCAGGCCTGCTGCAGGTCTATGGGGATGATTTTAGTGGCCTCGCTGGACACACATGGAGGCAGAGAGTCCACATCTTCCTTCCAGGGCAGGTTTTTCTCTCCGCACGTGGGAGATGGGGGAGCGACAGATGGGCTCTGACACACCTCCAAGACAGATGAGTCTGTGGAGGAAAAAAAACGCAAAAGAAAACGATTCATTCGAGCCCAGACATTCGACATTTTTGTGCAGAACAGCGAAAAGTTTTCCTTTACTTTACATTCACTCGCGTAGCGACTGCTAGCGCTGTTGCTTGTGGACGATTTTTATAGGATTTGTTGCTTTGCATAATCGTAATACATAATCGGCTTAAAATCGTCTTATTTTTTGAATAAAGATAAGCTACAACACTAGATTGCTGTATATCACAGCGAAGATGAATGCGTAAATGCAACCGGTTTGAAGGTGTGCATTATTTTCCTAAATAATGTTATTAGTGAATAATGAAAGTAGTTCTGGCTGTAACATTAACGACAGGGTAACATGTCAAGTTCAAGTCAAGTCAAGTTTATTTCTATAGCGCTTTTATTAATAGACATTGTCACAAAGCAGCTTTACAGAATTTGAACGACTTAAAATATGAGCTAATTTTATCCCTAATCTATCCCCAATGAGCACGCCTGTGGCGACGGTGGCAAGGAAAAACTCCCTCAGACGACATGAGGAACATCAATCCGCTTGTTCTAATATGTTACTGTTTCCATAGTAACAGCTTTCACACAGGGACTTATGCAGCAGATGCGCTATAATCTGATAAGAATAATAAATAGATTTAAAGATTTGTTACTGTTGAACAAAATAAAACATACAGCCAAATTGATGTGGTGATGTATTTTGTTAGCAGACAATTTTTTAACATTTATGGAAGGAGTCTCGGTTGTAAGTGCTTTGTAAGAGTCGTGGTGCTTAGCAAAGTTTCTAAACACAAGAAAGTGTTCAGGACAGAGAGAGAGAGAGAGAGAGAGAGAGAGAGAGGCAGCTATAATGCCTACAGCGATGCTCTTATGGCTGAGGACTACAGTTGACTTGCTAACTTTAGGACTGCGATTGTCATGAACAGTTTTGCACTCAAGTTTCCATCAATAAAGAGTTTATAACATCAACGAAACTGACTTCATGTTAAAACCCTTAATGTTATAATCATGTTGTCTGTTGTCGCCCAAATGAGGATGGGTTCCCTTTTGAGTCTGGTTCCTCTCGAGATTTCTTCCTCATGTCGTCTGAGGGAGTTTTTCCTTGCCATCGTCGCCACAGGCCTGCTCATTGGGGATAGATTAGGGATAAAATTAGCTCATGTTTAAAGTCACTAAAATTCTGTAAAGCTGCTTTGCGACAATGTCTATAGTTAAAAGCGCTATAGAAATAAATTTGACTTGACTTGACTTACTGCAGTAGCTCACACGGCCGCACCACGAGAAACCTGATTCGTTCATGATTAGCTAAGTTGCTCTACATGAGAACAATTACAACAATTAGATCTTCCAAACAAAACAATTAGAATCAAAATCCATTGAAAATTCAAGGAGTAGCAGCAATTTTTGTGAATTGTGGACGGACAGCCGATGGACGCTGCGTGATGGCAAAAGCTCATCGCCCTACAACCAGTGAGCTAATAGTAAGAACAGGAACTTACTTGTCTAATGGATGTTCCGTAACATTAATCTAAATATAAACCAGTAAAAAGCATGATGTGTCATGCATTCATAAATGAAACGAAATCCTTGACAGATCGCTGTGGTATAAGCAAAATAACACACGCCAGACCGTGCTGTTATACGAAAAAAAAAAGCACTTCTGTGGGGTGGTGACATCACACTCCTTCTAGTGTGCACTAATTTCACATAATAGCACAGTCTGTTATTCCTTATGTATTTTGGGGTTTTCCTTCATTACCTGATTTGGGTCGCGCCTTTGGGGTTTCGAAACCTCTGTGAGCCACAAAGGTTATCCCGACATCCTCATCCTTCTCTGGCTCTGAATGCTCCGCCTTCTCATCCCCAGGCTCCAGTGGCATTACCACAGGATCTATACATACACATATATAAAGTTGCTACAGTTAGGGATATACACTACCATTTAAAAGTTTGGGGTCACTTTGAAATGTCCTTATTTTTGAAAGAAAAGCACTGTTCTTTTCAATGAAGATCACTTTAAACTAATCAGAAATCCACTCTATACATTGCTAATGTGGTAAATGACTATTCTAGTTGCAAATGTCTGGTTTTTGGTGCAATATCTCCATAGGTGTATAGAGGCCCATTTCCAGCAACTATCACTCCAGTGTTCTAATGGTACAATGTGTTTGCTCATTGCCTCAGAAGGCTAATGGATGATTAGAAAACCCTTGTACAATCATGTTAGCACAGCTGAAAACAGTTGAGCTCTTTAGGCTACATCCACACGACAACGGCAACGAGATGTTATTTAAAAATATATCGCGTCCAAATGGGCAATGATCAGTAAAATATCAGGTCCATATGGCAACGCAACGCTTGCTGAAAACGATGCAATACACATGCCACACCACTAGGGGCGCTGTAAGACGGTCCCTTCGGAGACACCAGAACAATAGAAGAAGTAAGGACGCATGCGCATAAACTATTATGCGCGAGACTTCATATTAGCCACAAAGTCAGGAAAATCTGTTCGTAAAATTACATTATAATGACCAAATACAATGAAAAGTATTTTTCCAGTCTCACCTGTGAAAGGTAATCCCATGTGATCTCGTTTGGACGGCAAACCTGTTGGTACAGTTAAACGCAGCTAATCTTTATTCTCCGCTTTGACCTATCCAATATGGCGGCGAGGATGACGTATGATTCTACGCGGAAGGCGGCGTCTTTAATGGTCCGGAATAAATTGAATGCTACATGTTGATGGATTAATTTGTTTCTCACCTGTGAAAGGTAATCCCATGTGATCTCGTTTGGACGGTAAACCTGTTGGTACAGTTAAATGCAGCACATGAGTCTTTATTCTCCGCTTTGACCTATCCAATATGGCGGCGAGGCTGACGTATGATTCTACGCGGAAGGCGGCGTCTTTAATGGTCCGGAATAAATTGAATGCTACACGTTGATGGATTAATTTGTTCTTCTACGCCCTTTTTGAGGAATGTATTGTAGGACTTAAAGCAACATCTGAAGAGGTGAGATCGCTCCTTTTTTTCCCTATTTTTGCTGGCGGGATTGACTCTGCCCTAAGGGCAGAGTCTCTCTCTCTCTCACTTTGCACCATTACACAATAAATATTCACAGTGAAAATATTTTGTAAGCGGGTTTCATGAACCAAGTTATAGGATTTGTTGACAACTCGCATCGAGTTCGTTACACTTCTACCCGGCGTGAAGCACTCAAAGTCATGTGGTTGTGACGTCATCGTAAACAAATCCGTTCTACTCATCCAGACGACTTCACAACGGCAACGTTGCCAGATCTTTCCACTCTGGGACCCGTTCTCAAAAAGATTGCGTTTTGGGCACCCAAAACGCCGGTGCCGTGTGAACGCCAGGCCTAAACGATAAGCAATTGTATCGGAGTCACCTGAATCCGTTGCCGTGTGGACAGGGCCTTAGAGAAGCTATAAAACTGACCTTCCTTTGAGCAGATTGAGTTTCTGGAGCATCACATTTGTGGGGTCGATTAAATGCTCAAAATGGCCAGAAAAATGTCTTGACTATATTTTCTATTCATTTTACAACTTATGGTGGGAAATAAAAGTGTGACTTTTCATGGAAAACACAAAATTGTCTGCATGACCCCAAACTTTTGAACGGTAGTGTAGGTCATATGAGAAAAATATCATATCAAGACAAATTTCCAGGCTACATGATGAAAATATAAAAACGTTTAGATTTGATAACAGCATGCCAGTAAAACAGTAGTGATTCTTGTATCTATAAAATAATATTATTTATCCAGGAAAAGGAAGGTAAATGACAAAAAAATGGTTTTATATATTATTATGACCCTGTGTTCACCTCCTCAAGGCTAGATAACGAATATCAAGCGGTTTCAGAAGCACTTTGCTTGATTTTGTCGAAAACATCCTGTTTCTCTGCAAAATTATACATTATCTCATCATACTGTTCAGCCCTACCCACACTAGGCCCACTTCCTTTATAATGTAGACGAAACTTAGGCGTTTCGGTGTTAGGTGTTTAATTACACCTTCATCCTTGTCCATAATCTTTCTCCAAACACGTGCTTGGTGAAAACAGCAATGATGATGAAACTCCCCCACTGCACATACTCTAGCGCACTTGTGACATCCTTGAAGATTTGAAACAAGAACATGTAGAGCACCTTTGTCTTGCCAGCTGACATTTCTCCTGGGCTTTTCGATGGTTTCTTGCTCCTTTGCATCTGAACCTTTGCGCTGTAACAGGATGAAAGGTTTTGAAGTGACAGATTATTAAAGCTATCAATTAATATTTTTTATAGAGTTTATACAGATATTATTTTTAAAAACCATTGAGTATAAATACACAGGAAATCGTGCACGCTCTGATCGAGAAATTCGGGCTATTTCTCGATAATCACCTCGAGCGAATGGCGGCCAATCACTTTGTCACCGTAAGTGAGGAAGAATTACAAATGATGAAAGAAAATGCTGTTCCTAAAAGCACTAAAGATGCTCTGAAGTTTTGTCTAATACTATTCAAAGGTAAGGTGGAATTGTGGTTTGTTTTATCTTTTTTAAAACAAAGTATTTTATGTGACTTGGCGGAGATAAGCCTGTGTCGCACCTTTATTACATTTGCATGCCAATTTTGAAGTTTGAAATAAATGATTTTTTTAAATACGATTTTTTATTTTCTGAAATAATCACCTGTATGCTTATACTAAAACAATTATCCGCCTGAGGCTCAGTGAATATCGGTGAATGAGTCTCGGTTATTATTCACCAATATTCACTTCACCTTCAGCGAATCTCATCTCATCTCATCTCATCTCATTATCTCTAGCCGCTTTATCCTGTTCTACAGGGTCGCAGGCAAGCTGGAGCCTATCCCAGCTGACTACGGGCGAAAGGCGGGGTACACCCTGGACAAGTCGCCAGGTCATCACAGGGCCAACACATAGACACAGACAACCATTCACACTCACATTCACACCTACGGTCAATTTAGAGTCACCAGTTAACCTAACCTGCATGTCTTTGGACTGTGGGGGAAACCGGAGCACCCGGAGGAAACCCACGCGGACACGGGGAGAACATGCAAACTCCACACAGAAAGGCCCTCGCCGGCCACAGGGATCGAACCCGGACCTTCTTGCTGTGAGGCGACAGCGCTAACCACTACACCACTGTGCCGCCCCCTTCAGCGAATAATTATTAATTATAAGCTGAAGGGAAAAATTAAAGTTCATTTTTTTCCCCAGACAGCTTTTCTGTTCATTTAAAAACAAAACGTGTTTCCTAGGAAACAGGTAAGAAGAAAAACCATGTTATGACTTGTTTCGTATTGTGCTTAATCCTTCTCTACTAATAGATGAGGAGGCTTTATTATTCATGTTCTGTGAGGTAAATGACACCAGCCTTGATGTAAGAGTAAAGATAGAACATTCCTTAATGCACTTGCTTTTTCCTCACTGATTCAACTACACAAATACATAATGGCCCTTATTCAACGTTGCCCAGAAACAAAGTAGAGATCTAAGCGCCAGAAATAACATGAATCCACTTATAAAAACAAGCAGTGATTTGAACACAGATGATGAAGCAGATTCAGCTGCATGAACGCAAGCTCCCATCCACTATTCCCTTGTTTAAATGTCATATGCATACATCACACCCCAATTGACCTTAAAATATATACAACCCCGATTCCAAAAAAGTTGGGACAAACTACAAATTGTAAATAAAAACGGAATGCAATGACGTGGAAGTTTCAAAATTCCATATTTTATTCAGAATAGAACATAGATGACATATCAAGTGTTTAAACTGAGAAAATGTATCATTTAAAGAGAAAAATTAGGTGATTTTAAATTTCATGACGACAACACATCTCAAAAAAGTTGGGACAAGGCCATGTTTACCACTGTGAGACATCCCCTTTTCTCTTTACAACAGTCTGTAAACGTCTGGGGACTGAGGAGACAAGTTGCTCAAGTTTAGGGATAGGAATGTTAACCTGTTCTTGTCTAATGTAGGATTCTAGTTGCTCAACTGTCTTAGGTCTTTTCTGTCGTATCTTCCGTTTTATGATGCGCCAAATGTTTTCTATGGGTGAAAGATCTGGACTGCAGGCTGGCCAGTTCAGTACCCGGACCCTTCTTCTACGCAGCCATGATGCTGTAATTGATGCAGTATGTGGTTTGGCATTGTCATGTTGGAAAATGCAAGGTCTTCCTTGAAAGAGACGTCGTCTGGATGGGAGCATATGTTGCTCTAGAACCTGGATATACCTTTCAGCATTGATGGTGTCTTTCCAGATGTGTAAGCTGCCCATGCCACACGCAGTAATGCAACCCCATACCATCAGAGATGCAGGCTTCTGAACTGAGCGCTGATAACAACTTGGGTCGTCCTTCTCCTCTTTAGTCCGAATGACACGGCGTCCCTGATTTCCATAAAGAACTTCAAATTTTGATTCGTCTGACCACAGAACAGTTTTCCACTTTGCCACAGTCCATTTTAAATGAGCCTTGGCCCAGAGAAGACGTCTGCGCTTCTGGATCGTGTTTAGATACGGCTTCTTCTTTGAACTATCGAGTTTTAACTGGCAACGGCGGATGGCACGGTGAATTGTGTTCACAGATAATGTTCTCTGGAAATATTCCTGAGCCCATTTTGTGATTTCCAATACAGAAGCATGCCTGTACGTGATGCAGTGCCGTCTAAGGGCCCGAAGATCACGGGCACCCAGTATGGTTTTCCGGCCTTGACCATTACGCACAGAGATTCTTCCAGATTCTCTGAATCTTTTGATGATATTATGCACTGTAGATGATGATATGTTCAAACTCTTTGCAATTTTACACTGTCGAACTCCTTTCTGATATTGCTCCACTATGTCGGCGCAGAATTAGTGGGATTGGTGATCCTCTTCCCATCTTTACTTCTGAGAGCCGCTGCCACTCCAAGATGCTCTTTTTATACCCAGTCATGTTAATGACCTATTGCCAATTGACCTAATGAGTTGCAATTTGGTCCTCCAGCTGTTCCTTTTTTGTACCTTTAACCTTTCCAGCCTCTTATTGCCCCTGTCCCAACTTTTTTGAGATGTGTTGCTGTCATGAAATTTCAAATGAGCCAATATTTGGCATGAAATTTCAAAATGTCTCACTTTCGACATTTGATATGTTGTCTATGTTCTATTGTGAATACAATATCAGTTTTTGAGATTTGTAAATTATTGCATTCCGTTTTTATTTACAATTTGTACTTTGTCCTAAATTTTTGGACTCGGGGTTGTATAATTTAAATCAAACACGGCCTAATTTGGGCAGGTGTTGTGGCAGTGAGTCAATAAAAGGAAAGCAAACATTTATCCAAGCTCTAAGTAAAGAATTAAATCATGAAAATAGAAAAATGAATGCATGCTGAAATTGAGGCGCTGGTTGCCGAGGGTGCTTCAGGCAAAACATTATTTTTGATATAGTCATGAATGTCATAAGAAAGGCACATGAAATCAAAACTCAATAAATATATAATAACTGAATCTAATAACTGACATCACAGGTTGATGTTGGCATTACTTGCACCATGAGAGTTTGTTTTTATTTATCTTCCGTTCAATACTGCCATGTTTACAAAGTTTTTATCTTCATTGATCACGATTCTTGTTTTTAGCACTATTAATGCACATTCACATGTACTAAGCATAAAAAAAAATCAAATTATATATAATGTTTTTTAATCGTTACATTTTTATCTGCATATTGTATAGTCGGCTTGTTCTTGGGATCTCCCCCCCCCAAATTCTGCAGTATACTGTATATATGTTATTTACCAGCTGGGAGGTCCGTATCGTGAAATACCGTGACCGAGGTTTTGAAAGTACTGAGCGAGGCCCTCTGGGCCGAGGTCAGTATTCAAGGCCGAGGTCACGGTATTTCACCATACGGACCGACCTTAAGCTGGTAAATAATATATTTATTTTTTTCTTTACCAAATTCTAACGGAAAACGAGAGCGCCCGAAAGAGAAAACTGAGCCGAGCCGCCATTTTGAATCCTCATTCACGGCTGTAATGCAAATGGCTTCCTCCTCGGTATACAAGTGCACTTCCATGGCAGGAAAAAAACTACATTTTGCTGCCTATGTAGTCCCCTATTTATACAAATAGGAGTCTTTCAGGATTCAGCCATGTTTTTGCTCGGCGTTAGCAACAGTTACAGGTTTTCAGCTTTCTCCTGAAATGTTTTCTTTTATTTCTTCTTCCTCAGGGTAGTAAAACTCGCGTTCGCTGTGAACACTGTCGTTATCGCTATCCATGCTGTCAAATTAATGCTATTCTCCTGAGAAATGCTGGCAAAAATGTATAAGATTTTTGATAATCTTATAAATAAATCTTATAAAAAAAGATAAATGTTGACAAAAAATTCTACTATGTTTGTTGTTGTTGCGAACAAGTGAGTCGCCAGAGGTCTGTAACCGGGGTCCGTACCGTAGGATACAGACCCGCTCACCAGCCAATCAGAGCGCAGGATTTGGGCCGCGAAAAAAACAATTTATGTTATTCTATCACTGGATATGAGCAATTGCGCGCTCTGATTGGCTACTCTACTACTAGGCTATCAGCTCATATACCGTGAGTAGAGTAAAACAAAATAGCGAACCGTGTTTCTGAACCTACCGAGGATGAAATAAAAACTCTACTCGAAAACAAAACCCCAAAAAATACACACAAAAAAAAGCAACAAAATAAGGAGTGAAAGTATTTGATGGTAAGAACATATATATTTTTTATTTTTCAAGAATTATTATTATTGCATTTTTCACAAATTGCTCCTGTCATTTCGCCGGCTTGTTTACATTCTAAGCGGAAATTATTTTGTCGGGAGTTTTGTGTAAAGTTTTTATTTATCAAATTTGCAAAAAATAAAAATGCGTTTTTTCAAAATCCAATGAACGTGGATATAATAAAACAGTTATTCCACTCAATCTTGTCGTACATGGCTTATAGACAACTTGGTGCTACGCACCTCATCAACTATCAGCTCATGTACGACTCGATTTTGTGGAATAACTTAATTGTACAGCGTGTCTTTTTCTTTTTGCATGTCTGATAACTTGCTGCTGTAACATAATTTCCCAGCTTGGGATCAATAAAGTAAATAAATCAATCTATCTATCTATGCACACAGATAGTTATGGAAGCATAATTAGCTTGTTTTTTTATTTTTAAAACGGAACTGTTTTCCAAATTTATGTGGCATGAGAATTTTATTAATCGCTATGTTTTAAAATAAAGCTTGATTTATAAATAGAGGTGAACAAAGTTCAAATCTTGAACCTTCATCGGGTGCAGCTTAGATGTGTTTCATAAAGATACACACAACTTGCTGAATAAGGGCCATGTATGGCAGATCATTATCAAACACACTAAATGTAATGCACAGGCTAACCTCTCTCTCTCTCTCTCTCTCTCTCTCTCTCTCACACACACCTTTTCCTCTTTAACACCATGTCGCCCTGTGCCAGGCGTGACTAAAGAGCTTCAGCCCTGTGCCTGTGCTTCTGACCCTGCACAGTAAGAGCAGAAGCAGATGGCTGAAGTGATGCTGAGCTCTTGCCTTTTTCTGGCTGCGGTCCTTCTTGTGTCGTTTGTACTGGGTGGATTTGAAGGACTCCAGGCGGCTGCGCATGTTTCTCTGGAACACCTCCCGGTCCTGCCTCTCCTGATCGCCTGCCGTCATGAAGTGTCGACTGTAGTGAGACTGATACTGCAGGACGACAGAGAGAAGGATTACAGTCGGTTCTAAGTCCAGAATTTGTATACAATCCAATATTGCATCCAACAGCATGACACAAGTTTTAGTTCAATGAGACATGAAAGACACCTGTTCTATACAGACCTTATGATTTTACTTCTTTGTATAATTAATAATTCTTCCTACGCCGTGTTGATTTCTCTATACTGTTAATATTTATATATTAGCCAAAATTAAAAGTGCCATATTTGACGATAGCTGACTTTTAGTTGCTTTTATCATACTCTTTAATCATAATACTCATTTCTGAAACTTTTGACCCTTGTGCTACTTGATGAGCGATGCCTCTGAATAAATTAGTGTAATTTATGGTTATGCATCATTTTACTGATTAAATATTTTTTAAAAAAGTACTTATCTTAAAAGTTATATTAGGTGACAGATAATTTCTTCATTTTGTCTCATCTCATCTCATTATCTCATTATACGGGCGAAAGGCGGGGTACACCCTGGACAAGTCGCCAGATCATCGCAGGGCTGACACATAGACACAGACAACCATTCACACTCACATTCACACCTACGGTCAATTTAGAGTCACCAGTTAACCTAACCTGCATGTCTTTGGACTGTGGGGGAAACCGGAGCACCCGGAGGAAACCCACACGGACAACATGCAAACTCCGCACAGAAAGGCCCTCGGCGGCTACGGGGCTCGAACCCGGACCTTCTTGCTGTGAGGCGACAGCGCCAACCACTACACCACCGTGCCGCCCCTTCTTCATTTTGTAAAAGTAAAAAAAAAAAAATCTGAGCCACTCTTTTTTGTGGCTAAATCTCAAGCTATTGGGCGTGTAATACACTACATACAGTATGTACTAAAATATCATTACGTCATAACCTTATACTGTAAGATTCAAGAAAGGCTTGCTGTATACTGAAGAAAGTTTCCTAATACAAAGAGGATTAGTGTGTGTGTGTGTGTGTGTGTGTGTACCCGTCTCCTGGGTTTGTACAGATTCCCAGCCAGTACATGATGTGTTTCTGTTTCTTCTTCAACCTTTGCACCAGGGTTTGTGTCAATCACCTGAAGATCCAGACACACCCCACTACCATTCTCTCTCCTGGAAACACAATGCACACACACACGCACACACACACATCAATATCAAGAACATTTTTGCTGTTTTTACTCAAAATATTATTATTACTCTCTCAATCCACACTGCTACGCACACATAAGCGTTTAGCTTGCACTCACAGGTAGTTGGTAACGTTGGTCACCTCTGGAAAGGACGTTCTGCTGGCCATAGAGGGGAGTGAGAGTCGAGCAGAGGTCAAAACGTTTCCACCCTGACACAGGAAGTGATACAATAATCAATCAAATATGTTGGTTATGAACATTTATTCTGTGTGTACAGGTTTGTAAAGTTTATAGTCCCTTATAGTTTACAGTCGTAGTCTCTTGCTGAACTGGACTGATCACGGAGATGGCAGGAATAATAATAATCACGAAAGATCACTCAGTCCTGGT
Source organism: Neoarius graeffei (assembly GCF_027579695.1). Lineage (NCBI taxonomy): Eukaryota > Metazoa > Chordata > Actinopteri > Siluriformes > Ariidae > Neoarius > Neoarius graeffei. Next base: position 43,508,427 of record NC_083595.1, on the reverse strand, counting down.
ATATGACTAGCTAATCACCCTGGACAGGACTAAAGCATTTTAAATCATTGTGCGTCTCTGTCTTCTCTCAACACACAAATTAACTGCGCTCAGAAACATGGAGATCACAGACAATAATATACAAGATCTAATAATACCACTACAAACTCATAAACAAGCTTTCCACGAGCAAGCAAGCACGAGAAATAAATAAATCTGAGGTTTGTTGCATGCAAGCATGAATAAAGTGCTTTTCCACAAAGACTGAAATGATTTCCTGAGCCATGTAGTCACCAGAAAGCCTATTATAAATATATATTTCTTTCTCTTGTCATCTGGGTGGTCAGGAAGAACTATAAAAGAAATGGCTTTCACCATCACGCCAACTGTGCTAATATTAGCGGCCGGGACAACTCCAGTCAGGAAGCTGAGCGCTATGAAACTCAAGGCTGCAGGAAATGACATTCCTCAACCTTATGAGCTGCATGACACTTTCTGTTGAAGGCTACTGAAACCTCATATCCACCTCGCACTTTCCTTAGCACAGCTTGCAGTGCGGTTCTCCATACGATATAGAGGGGCACCGTTTGTTTTTTGTGAATCTAGAAAAAAAAAAGAAACTAAGATAAATCACGTCAGATCTTTTTCACGTTTTAATGTGATACAGCAACCAAAAAACTGGGGTAAAAAAAGAAAAACAAATAAAAATGGGACATGTGACTATGCTTAGGATTGGCCAATCATTACATTACATTACAGGCATTTAGCAGACGCTCGCTTATCCAGAGCAACGTACAACATACCCAGAGCAACCTGGGGAGCAGTTGGGGGTTCGGTGCCTTGCTCAAGGGCACGTCAGCCATTTCTGCTGGTCCAGGGAATTGACCCGACAATGTTTTGATCCCAAAGCTGCTTCTCTGAACATTAAGCCATGGCTTCCCCGAAGCATGTCAAACTCAACCCTAGTCCCTCTAAAACAGGAAGGCTTAGCTCCATTTATCAAGGGGGCTGTCAAGAGACCTACAGCTACATTAAAGGAGCTGACAAGTACTGGTCATTCCTTGCACATGACAACAACCTCTCATCTTTTTTTAAGATTTTTTTTGGGGCTTTTTTCACCTTTATTGGATAGGACAGTGTAGAGACAGGACAGGAAATGAGCGGGAAGGGATCGGGAAATGACCTCGGGTCGGAATCGAACCCGGGTCCCCGGATTTATGGTATGGCGCCTTAGCCACGACGCCCCAACCTCTCATCTTCTTAACACGTCTGGGCTACAGGGTAGCATGAGCGAGAACATCCATGCCTGTCTGAATTTTGCCAAAACATACATACAATCACTGCATACCATGTAGCAAAATGAATTATGGTCTGATGAGACCGATGCAGACTTTTTTTAGTGACAGTTAGTGCAAAACAAGACAGATAATCCTGCTAAAAATGGGTAAACCATACCCATGATGAAGCATGGTGATGGCAGCATCATACAGCTGGGACTGGGGCTGTCTAGCCCAGGAAATAATGGGTAGTTCCAGATACCAAACTGTTTTGGCTGAAATCCTGCAGGCTTCTGTTAGCCAGCTGAGAATGAAGAAAACTTTCACCTTCCGGCTTGATAACGACCCAAAGCACAAATCCAAGTCAACAAAGGAATGGCTTCAGAAGAAGAAGAAGAAGAAGAAGCCCAATGTTTTGGAAGGGCCCAAGCCGAGCCCAGCTCTAAATCCTACTGAAAAACCTGTGGAATGACTAGAAAAGGGTTGTGCACAGGAGATCCCCTTGCAATTTGATCAGGGGATTTTTGCAAGAAAGAGTAGAATAAAATTGCCAAATCAAGCTGGCTGACTCTTAATTAAAAAGAGTGCTATATTACAAGCAAAGTATGTTTTAAGTAAGTATTATCTTCTTCTTTTTCTCCCTTGTCCAGCACTGTTGCCAGGTCAGGGTACATGTGGACCCTATTGATCCACGTCATACTAATTGGCGCATTGCTTTACGCCGGATGCCCTTCCTGCCACAACCCTTCCATTTCTGGGCTTGGAAAACAACCATTCACACCTATGGGCAATTTAGAGTGGCCAATTAGCCTAACTGCATGTCTTTGGACTGTAGGAGGAAACCCACACAGACACAGATGCTGTGTTCACACTTATACCGGTACGAAAGTGGTATAACTGTATCGATACAAAGTATACCGGTACAGTTTAGTGCATCTGTCCACACTAGCGAGAAATGTTTGCGGTTTTCTTTCACGGTAGTTGAAATGCGCGTGCGCGAAATGTTTCCGTGGTTACCGAGTAACTTCCTTCCGAGAATATATGGCATCCGTTATTTCAAGATCTCGAGAAAACAAAACAATTATTTCATGATCTCAGCTGGATCACTGTATCTCCGTCGGTAGAGACGAAGCCGGGCCAGTCTTCTGCGGAGGTGCCGCGGACTAATTTTGAAATTATCCCTTATTAAAAGACTTAATGCAATCTCTCCCTGTGTCAACCCCTGATCAGAATATTGCCTTATTAGGTGATCGATTATTCCAGACATTCTAACGACCAAAGTTGCGTCTTTACAGAATGAGAAATAGCCCCAAAGTCAGCATATCACAAGTCTCTTGGCGCACCTGAATGAACCATTTCTCAGCTGTTTACTCGAGATCACGGAATAATTGTTTTGTTTTCTCGAGATCTCGAATTAGTGGTGTTGTTTTCTCGAGATCCTGAATTAATTATGTCGTTATCTCGGGATAACAAGGTGAATAAAAAAAAGGATTATATGAAGGGCCTCTCTCGGCTTCCGTACGGATGAAACAACGTGTGTGTGCTTTTTGTTGTCAATGTACAGTCTGTATTTCTGGTGGTCATTTATTCAGTCGAATCGTATAAAACGCGCGAGGCAGTTGAGAAAGAAACAAACGAATCTCCGTTCTTCACTATTTTATTCAGCGAAGACATCGATTGAGGTGTGTGACTTTGCGCATGCGCATTATATTTGTATCGATACAGAACCGCTTCGTCTGTCCACACTACAGCGAAGCGCTACAGTACCGATACTGTACCGGTACGAAACCCATACATTTGTGGGTTTCGTACCAATACAGTTATACCGCTACCGTACCGGTATAGTTGCTAGTGTCGACAGGTGTTGCGGTACGAAAGTAGTTTCGTATCGGTACAAAATCCCTAGTGTGGACAGGGTAAGGGAGAACATGTAAACTCCACACAGAAAGGCCCTCACTGGACACTGGGCTCAAACCCAGAACCTTCTTGTTGTGATGCAACAGTGCAAACCACTACACCACTATGGCACCTGCTTTAAGTAAGTATTATCTAAGGAGTTTTCCCTATTTCGATTTGTTTTTCACTTGAATTTTTTTTCACTCTTAAAGGTGGAAAAAGATCGGACATGATTTATCTTGACGGCATTTCTTACATCATAAAAACCTGCTCATTTTAACAGGGCTGTATCGATATCCACTGTATTTGGTGTCTGACAGACACTTTGAAAGTTTTATTTAGTTATTAGTCTGACGTTACCAGAGGTGGACAGTAACAAAGTAGACTTACTTGAGTACTGTACTTAAGTACACTTTTTGAGTATCTGTACTTTGAGTATTTTTATTTTTTTTTGGAAACTTATGACTTTAACTTCACTTCAAATATCGTACGTTTTACTCCAATACATTTCTGTCAAGCTCCTCGTTACTAGTTACTCTGAAGCAGCTTTGAAAGTAGATGTTTTTTCTTTTCTTTTCTAAAACGTGATGGTTTTTTTCGCACATGACACTGAAACAGTAATCACTAGGGTCACGTCACAGCCACAGACTGTATAAAATCAAGTTTAATGATTTCTCAGCAGCATTATTTGAACACGATCAGTTGATGGTAGAATGGAAGAAGGCGGTTCTTCTGAAGAACGCACGCACTCATGGCCATACCTAGAACCCATGTTTCAGTTTGCTGAAAGGGTTAAAGATTCGTTTCGTTTTAAATGTTTGCTTTGTTTGCTGAAAACGAACCACATCACGGCCTACAAAAACTCACCGTCCAACCTGCGGAAGCATATTGAGGTCTGTAAACGTTTTATTCCAAGAGAAAGCTTGCAATGAAGTTGTCTGTGCTTTTAGAGCTAGCGATAACATTGCGATAGCTATGCAGTCTGGTTAGTCAAATGACTTTCTATGGATTTGCCCGCCAAGTTGCCGTAGCCTTGTCCACGGCTAACGTTAACACATAGCTAGTTAACTTGGACGCTAAGTTAGCACGTCAAAACAGAGTTACGCTAACATGAATAACAGTAACTTATCTGAAGTCCTTTCAGAAATAGGTTTTAGCATAATCTTGCCAAATAAACAGAATGTAGAAATCTTTCTTTTCTAGTAGCGTGAGCTACCAAATATGATTTCGAGTTTGAAAAGAGTTTGCTAGCATGTCAGGTGGAGCTTCACCGACTAGCTAGCTTAACGTTAAACCACCATGATGGCACAGCATGCGTTCATTTTGTGAATTCACATTTCTGACTTTGGTAACGGCATTAGGTTTGTAAGCGTTGCGGCGATAATACAACGATGCGTTGACAGAAAACGTACTTTTAATACTTAAGTATTTTTAAAAGCAAGTACTTCGGTACTTTAACTTGAGTAAAAATCTGACTGGAGAACTTTCACTTGTATCGGAGTCACATTTGACCAGTGAGATCTGTACTTTGACTTAAGTAATGAAGTTGGGTACTTTGTCCACCTCTGGATGTTACTAACAAATAAAATGAGTCTCACTGAACATCTGTCAATCTTCAGTAATGAGTCAAAAATTTCTATTTGTGATATCGTGCCACATATTAGGCCCCACCCTCAAAAGGTTCAAGGTGGAGTTAGACTAAAAGGCTAGACATGTCGAGAGGTTTAATGTATGATGATTTGAGCATGTATTTCGATAATAGATTTTAGGTGAACTACACTTCCATTACTTGTTTGCTCCATAACCTCATAGCTTCAGTGCAAAAGTAAATAAACTGACATCTGACAACAAACATGCCTTATTTGATTGATTACATTGGTGGTTATTGTGTCAGTTAGCCCTTTATTAATGCCCACAACATTTATCAGGACAAGAGGGTAGGAACAGAGAGAGAGAGAGAGAGAGAGAGCGAGAGAGAGAGAGAGAACCTCATTCAACTGTCAAATTAAATCCAAAAAGGAAACGCCAGCCTGCCAATTTTTTTCAATAAAACACAGACGGAGTAACTTATTGTTAAAGAGATCAAGTGTAATATCAGTATCAGGTGGAAGTGATTTTTTTGGGACCGGTCATGTGAATCAGAGCTTTGCTCTTCCCTGTAATGAGTCTCTTGAAGTAACTTATTCCCCTCAGAGGACTAATACCAAACCTGAATACCAGCACTGACACTGATATCACCCTCCTGAGGCCCCCTCGCACTCTCTCTCTCTCTCTCTCTTATGTCAGCATGCTTGATTGGTATCTCGCAGTGCCCCGGTTCAGGTAGCAAACACATGCAATGAGCCAGGGGTGGCAAAGACACTTTGGCGTCAGTATGGACAACAAAAGAGAGGATTATACTCTCATCTCCGGAGCCGGAGAGACAGAGCTCACAGAGCCTGGGAGATTTCAGAGTCTTCTTTTACTTCTCAGTGATACACTGTGATGTTCTGGCCTCTCGAGGGCTTAACATCTCTAGTCAGTTCCAATTAGACATGGAAAAATCAGTCTCTGGTTTATCCTCTTCAGAGCGAGGGAGACTTTTCATAATCTGAAATTTTTCTTTAGCATCAGACAGGCAGAGTGAGAGAGAGAGGGACACACACTCATCCGATCTGTAATAGGTCTGTACATATATGATTCCAGTGTTTCACAATTGGCGTTAAAAATAAACAAGGCTGGGGGCGTCGTGGCTCAGGTGGATAAGGCGCCATACCATAAATCCGGGGACCCGGGTTCGATTCCGACCTGAGGTCATTTCCCAATCCCTTCCCGTCTCTCTCTCCCACTCATTTCCTGTCCTGTCTCTACACTGTCCTATCCAATAAAGGTGCAAAAAGCCCAAAAAAATATCTTTAAAAAATAAATAAATAAATAAACAAGGCTGATAACAGCTCAGAGAACTGAGCAAAGAGATGGAGAGAAGGGACAACGGCAAAAAGTATGGTGATTTATTGGAGTGGAGCTCCACTTAGTGGTCATGAATCACAACGCAGCAAAATTTCTTTCTTTCTATCTAATATCAGAGGTGGACAAAGTACCCAACTTCATGACTTAAGTCAAAGTACAGATCCCACTGGTCAAATCTTACTCCGATACAAGTGAAAGTTCTCCAGTCAAATTTTTACTTACCGTAAGTTAAAGTACCGAAGTACTTCCTTTTAAAAATACTTAAGTATTAAAAGTATGTTTTCTGTCAACGCATCGTTGTATTATTGCCACAACGCTTACAAACCTAACACCGTTACCAAAGACAGAAATGTGAATTCACAAAATGAACGCATGCTGTGCCATCATGGTGGTTTAACGTTAATCTAGCTAGTCGGTGAAGCTCCACCTGACATGCTAGCAAACTCTTTTCAAACTCAAAATTATATTGGGTAGCTAACGCTACTAGAAAAGAAAGATTTCTACATTCTGTTTATTTGGCAAGATGATGCTAAAACCTATTTCTGAAAGGACTTCAGTGAAGTTAACGTTATTCATGCTAGCGTAACTCTGTTTTGACGTGCTAACTTAGCGTCCAAGTTAACTAGCTATGTGTTAACGTTAGCCGTGGACAAGGCTACGGCAACTTGGCGGGCAAATCCATAGAAAGTCATTTGACTAACCAGACTGCATAGCTATTGCAATGTTATCACTAGCACTTAAAGCACAGACAACTTCACTGCAAGCTTTCTCTTGGAATAAAACGTTTACAGACCTCAATATGCTTCCGCAGGTTGGACGGTGAGATTTTGTAGGCTGTGATGTGGTTCGTTTTCAGCAAACAAAGCAAACATTTAAAACGAAATGAATCTTTAACCCTTTCAGAAAACTGAAACATGGGTTCTAGGTATGGCCATGGGTGCGTGCGTTCTCCAGAAGAACCGCCTCCTTCCATTCTGCCATCAACCATCAACTGATCGTGTTCAAATAACGCTGCTGAGAAATAATTGAACTTGATATTATACAGTCTATGGACGTGACGTGACCCTAGTGATTACTGATTGGCTGTCTCAGTGTCACCTGCGAAAAAACCATCACGTTTTAGAAAAGAAAAAAACATCCACTTTCAAAGCTGCTTCAGAGTAACGAGTAACGAGGACCTTGATAGAAATGTAGTGGAGTAAAAAGTATGATATTTGTCTTTCAAATGTAGTGAAGTTAAAGTCATAAGTTTCCAAAGAAAATAATACTTAAGTAAAGTACAGATACTCAAAAAGTGTACTTAAGTACAGTACTCAAGTAAATGTACTTCGTTACTGTCCACCTCTGATATATTATATATTTATATATACATACATACACACACACACACAGGATATTGAGAGAGAGAGAGAGAGAGAGAGAGAGAGAGAGAGAGAGAGAGAGAGAGAGAATATTACATGGTTGCGTGAAAATATGAAAGTTATCTTCGGGTGGTGAACATATTCACGAGTGAGTGAAGTGAACGAGTAAAAATATTTTCAACTCGAAAAGATAAACTTCATATCTTTGTGCCACTGTGTAATCTTCTTTAGATTATATGGACACACCCACAAATAAAAAATACACAAGTTAATCAAAAGAATTTTTATTTTGAACCAGTTCGCCATTTTGACAACGCGCATCTATCTGGTCAGCGGAAAAACACTGGGACTGACACGATCAGAGTGAAATATCAGTGATTCTTATACATACAGGACACTTTCTCGATGGAATAAAAACACTTATTCTATTCCTTTCTAGCGGGTTTCATTCATTTGTTTTGATAGCATGCAATATTGTTAGCATATCGCTTATCCTACGCGAATTACGTCACTCTACCCAATGGAGAATGAGCGTTGAATATGCTTTATGACATTACATGGTGGTCAAGACAACATGATGCAAATATCCAATGAGGACGTTTTCTGCTGTGCATGCCCAGAAGCATTTCTTTATAGAGAAAAACAGAAAGACGCGTTGAACACCCAAAAGGCAACCAAAACTTCAGTAGATATTCTTCACGCACATTTACAAGAGACAAACATACCAACGTACATTGAAAAACTGGAAAAGAGACATACTGGAGACGTAAAACTTCCGTGCTAGCGAGTGACAATTTGTAAACAAACATGGCTGCCAGGTTTGCTTTGTTAAATACGGAACATTTTGAGAGAATTTTGAAAGAGAAAGACGTGTTGAACGTCCGAAAGGAATGTGTATGTATAATGTGTATTTTTCGTGATAGATCAGATTTATTTTTTTCGCAGTCCGGTTTCCATCAAATCGTGCGTTCTGATTGGCTCGCGAGCGGTCCGGAATCCTACGATCCGGACCCCGGATACGGACCTTTGGTGACTCGCTCGTTCACAACAACAACAAACATAGTAGCAATTTTTTGTCAACATTTATTTTTGCATTTCTCAGTATAAAAACATTAATTTTACAGCATGGATAGCGATAACGACAGTGTTCACAGCGAAAGCGAGTTTTACTACCCTGATGAAGACAAAATAAAAGAAAACATTTCAGGAGAAAGCCGAAAACGAGCTTGTAGCAGGTTTGTTCTAAATATGTGACCCCTCACTGGATCCAGGGACACATGTCGGCCGAAACGAATCCGAGATAATCACAAAAGAAGCATTTTTTTTTCGAAATTTGTGATTTTCGTTTTTTTCCATCATGTGCAAGTTGAGATCTTGAAGAATGCAATCAGTATTTCAGATAATAGATTGTTTTGTTGGAAAAGCATACATTTTTTGTTGCAAATTGTCTCGTTTTTGTCAGGACTGTAGCCTGCTGGGGGGTGTGGGTAAATTACCATATGGGCCATTCACATGATGATTTAAGTCTTTTTTTTTTTCGCGAATCAGCTGTATGATACGAGCTGAGCGCATGGCTACTTAACTGCATACAGGCATGTAATTTCACTATGGAATGAGTTACTAAAAAGAGTGCAGAGGAGCCCCGCGAAGCAAACAGACACACGGTATTTACATCGGAGATGACCATTTCTAGCAAAAAAAACCCGCAACCTCGTTTTCCAGATTGAATGGAATACTTGAATGATCGGATGATACACGGACCGTTCTAGGACTACTTTCCATCGGAGGCATTGGTGTGTGCAAGGCGCCATTTCTCTTTCTGATGGGGTAAGTTTATTAATCTAAGGCTGTGTGGTTATTTTTGCATGTAACGGAGAGTGTTGTGGTTTGGTTAAGCCTAGGTCACAACTGGACGTACGATTTTTTGGCCGTGTGATTTTTGGCGTTTCCCAAATCGCTGCGGTTTTTTTTGTTCATGGAGAAAGACGCGCGTTGGCTGTAAGTTTGTCTTGCAACCTGAAAAAAACGTAAGCGCCCGTAGAGTTTGTTTGACATGACAAAGAACCTCTGCGGCCGGTCTGCGGCTCGAAAATCAGCACATCACACGCGCGCTCTCGTGCGTTTCTTGCGTTTTTTGCGTGTAGACCGGCCATAGGCGCACATACGGCCGGTTGTGACCGAGGCTTTACATGAAACTAGTGTTGTGTTAGTTGTGTCATCATCGTGCTATCTTTCTTTCTTACGGTGTGAGTAATTTTTCAACCACAAAACGTTAAAGTATACTTTAGGACTTATTTTTGTACTTCATAATTGTTTTGGGCATACTTTGCATGGAAGGAAAATTGACGTGGTGATCTTTGTTTACATGAAAGTAGTATCGTGCTAGCTCGTAGGGGGTAGGGCTTTCCTTAATGTCATGCAAACGAGCAGCATTATGTGCCCGCCCTGCACCCAGAGTAGCTGAGATGGAAAACTTTGAGGGCGATTTTCTCCCTTTTCTGTTTTAAGAAGTATACACTTTCAAAAGGCCACACATTCTTCAAATATTGTCAGATCTCCACATGGAAGGCATCATTGGAAAGCTTAGAAACTGTACTTTCTGAATCTGTCAATAACTCAAAATGCCCCCGGGCCGACATGTATCCCTGGATTCTGTGATCTGCCACATATGGTTTCCCTTTCGGGCGCTCTCATTTTCTGTTAGAATTTGGTAAAGAAAAATAATAAATATATTATTTACCAGCTTAAGGTCGGTCTGTATCGTGAAATACCGTGACCTCAGCCCAGAGGCCTCGGTCAGTATTTTCAAGACCTCGGTCACGGTATTTCACAATACAGACCGACCTTAAGCTGGTAAATTATATATTATATATATTCCATTCAGCTGAATGGAATATATCTGATATACCACTCAACACCAGCCAATATTATTAAAATATGTCACTCGGCTCCGCAACGTATTTCGTATGAAAAATGCGAGTTTTTCAACACGAGAAGATAAACTTCATATCTTCAAGCCAACCTGTAAATTTCTTTTTATTATACAGACACACTCACAACCAAAAAGTACCCAAATTTATCAAAACAATTCATCGATTTCCTCACGACTGACACCGAGATGTGTGTCACGTTTTGGGTTCTCCATGTCCCAGATGTAGCTCGTATGAAAAATACGAGCGGCGTATTTCCCAATAAAACACTCGTGTCTGTATAATATATCAAAATGAAAATTTCTGTCAAAAACTGTCTGTAATTTCATGCTACAATAATTACACCCATACTATAAATAACATATCCGATTGATGACTAAAGCTGATAGGATATTTACCTGGTCAATAACACTGATTGCATCTCTGATGTTGATTTTCTGGTACGCCTCCCATAGCTCGCTTTTATGGTACACAGATTTGCGCATCAACAGTTTACTCAGATAGTTTTTGTCAAACTGTTCCCATCTGCAAAATAGTGCAAACAAGGTCAAATTCTGTTAGTATTTGTGTTATTCATCCAGCATTTAAAGCATCAGGATTTTTTTAGCATAAACTTTATTTAATATACAGCACTGTGCAAAAGTCCTAGGCACCCTATTTTTTTTTTCATACAAACTTTGTTGTTATCGATTTCTAGTTTATGACTTCTACATTATCGAGTCGGTACAAAAACATTTTTGAGTCCAAGCGTTCGTTTTCCAGCACAAAATTAAATGTTACAGAAAAGAAAAGTTTATAATGTTATATAAGCAGCATGTTATATAAGAGACCACTTTTCAGATTAAAAAAAGAAAGCATCACGAAGGCTATTAATTAATTAATTAATTTGCTGTAAAATTAAGAAGCGAGTGTGAAAGTCAAAAGTGTCCAGAAGAACTGTGGCTGGTTCTATAAGATGCTCAATAAAATCTACAGCTCATTTCTTTATAAAACTGCACTCGTTGTACCCGAGACTACTATATTTTTTTAAAGCAAAAGGTCGTCTCACACCTATATTGACTTTGTTTCATTTATTATGGCTTACTGCTTATAGTATTCTTAATGCTGAAACATTTCATTTCATTATTTTTTTCAGCCATTTTCAGTCAACAGCATTTCTTTACACGTGCCTAAGACTTTTGAACAGTATATTAAATGTATGTCTTCTTGTGCTGAAAAAAGGAACAGAAATCTCAAAACTTGAATATAACAGAAGTCTAAGTGACCCTGATGAGCCAAAAATGTAGAAGCAAAACTCACATTTTCGTAAAACACTGATGAATTCCTAAGTCTTGGGTATTACACATGAAAACTATAAATCCTTCAGAAAAATAATCAGCAACCAGAATGGTTTTAACTCTAGCAGGGTTCTCCACGAGGGGTTTTAGAGGTGCGGGCCGCCCCCCTTTCTGTGATTCCCGCCCCCGTTTAATTTTTGCCGCCCCTTTACAAAAGGAAGAGACGTCCCTTTGTTTTCTTTGTGACAGATAGCCTTTCTCTGTTGGAGTACCGACAACGCGACAACACCTGAGTGTGAAACTCATTTACCAGCAATTAGTTTAGTCAGTCTGACGATTATAGTCTAAGAAAAGCGTTTCACACTTCGGCGTTTTTGACACATTGTTCTTGCGCCGGGAGATAACACGCCTTTATAATAACGTGTGAATCGACACCAAGTTCGAGATAACTGATTGTTATTGTCGGCAGAGAAATAAAGGATAAAAACAAAAAGTTCAAAGTTGGTGCGGCAAGCGTGATATTGCCTATAAAACCGTGAGGATATAACCTGGCTGTCAGTGTTACTGTAGCTCTTGAAGTGCGTACACTCTGTCGAAATGTCTCTCGAGCGATTCGGTTTTACGCGTAAGTGTTCCACTGTCGACATCGAAAACATCGATCCAAAACGGCGCAAGATCTCTGGTCAGGCTACTACTAGCGACGCCACAAGCGAAGTTCCTAAGCTGAGTGACAACAAGAAGCATCGTAGATCCGGATGGTATCCACAGTGGAGTGAAAAGTACAAATGTACTTTTCACAGTGTAGCAGTGTAAATATAGCCATAGAGCAGTGTAAATATAGCCATGGAGCAGTGTAAATATAGTTAAAACTACATCTTTTCAATGTACTTTACTCTCTAAAAAAATATATTTTTTCCAGTGGTGCCTGCAATTACATTTCCATTTCAAACAATGTCAGCTTTTGTGGAGCAGTGTGAATATAGTTAATACAAAAACTTTTCTGTACTTTTCTGTTCTTTTTTTGTAGTTTGCTAAATAAAAAAATATTTTTTCCAGTTCCATTTCAATGTGTCTGAATATGATGTGTAAGTGTGTAATGTTTGATGTATGATGTGTTTTGTACCAGTCCAATTGATTCCTCTATTCTAAATGATTACTATTTGAGAGTATTTTATGCAAATAGCATATGTAAATTTATGCAAATTTGTTTCAAGGTCATCCGATTGACCCCCACCCCCCTATATTTTCAATCCGTGGAGAACCCTGTCTAGTGCTCCATGTTAACATTAGAGAATGTATTAGAACATTAGATAAAAGTACGTAAGAGCAGCTTCGGTAAAACGATCTCCCAGGTCTGTCTCATCATAAGACTTGTTAAGAAGTGTAACGGTTGTAGATTTGAAATGCGGATTACACGGTCAATTACTGTATTTTTCTACACTACCGTTCAAAAGTTTGGGGTCACTTTGAAATGTCCTTATTTTTGAAAGAAAAGCACTGTTCTTTTCAATGAAGATCACTTTAAACTAATCAGAAATCCACTCTATACATTGCTAATGTGGTAAATGACTATTCTAGCTGCAAATGTCTGGTTTTTGGTGCAATATCTCCATAGGTGTATAGAGGCCCATTTCCAGCAACTCTCACTCCAGTGTTCTAATGGTACAATGTGTTTGCTCATTGCCTCAGAAGGCTAATGGATGATTAGAAAACCCTTGTACAATCATGTTAGCACAGCTGAAAACAGTTGAGCTTTTTAGAGAAGCTATAAAACTGACCTCCCTTTGAGCAGATTGAGTTTCTGGAGCATCACATTTGTGGGGTCGATTAAATGCTCAAAATGGCCAGAAAAATGTCTTGACTATATTTTCTATTCATTTTACAACTTATGGTGGTAAATAAAAGTGTGACTTTTCATGGAAAACACAACATTGTCTGGGTGACCCCAAACTTTTGAACGGTAGTGTATATTTCTACCAAATGTGGCTCAAACATTACTAAATATATTACAAACTCATTCAAGACTATTCATAAGCCAGTTACAGTTCAATTACTATTTTATTTAAAAAGCACTGACTTGTCCCTCCAGTGATGATAACCATTCAGACCAGCAATGTCTTCCACTGCAGCCAGAATGTGGTCAAAGGCCTAAAAGAGAGATGAAGATTGACAGACAGAAAATGGCAGTAATTAGAGCGCGTGTCATAGCCTGCGCATCTGCCCCAACTGACATTTCATTGTTACTCCATATTGGTTTAAATCAAGCAAAGTCGTAGCCATTCATGGGCGTAAGTCCAAGAGAACACAATACGCCTTGTTCTCTGGGTCAGAAGGATTGAATTTTGTCTTCGCTGTGAGGTAATGAGAAACCAAAGTTGCAGGAACTGCAGGTTGAAAAGTTCGCGATTGGGAGAATGCATGTACACTGTAAAACATTTCAGCCTTGGTTAGTTGTGTCCGCTTACTTTTTCTCTTTAACTCAATGAGCTCTGAAAAGTGTTTTAATTTGAACTAATCTGTGCAAGTTTTCAAAGGTTAGACTTGAATAACTTGACTAATTGAGATTTTTTTCTGTCTCATTTCATACCCGTGGTCAACTATGGACCCTTTTCACGTGACGTCACGACAAACGCGGCCGCCATTTTGGACGTGTACTACCAGTAGTTTACCACAGCCAACATAGGCAAGGTTTATCATTTTATCAGATCCCAACGGAGAAGATGGATAGCGGCCATTAACAGATTGGCAGCCCTCGGCATACCAACGCTTGTGTAGTGACCACTTTGTTGGAGGTAAGACGAATAAAATTAGCCAGAAAAGGCATTACATTGCTGTTAACATTCTGTGGCGGCGAGTGTGTAACCAAATAGGCTAAAATAACCCATTGTAACCTCTTTGTTCTTCTGTAGTAGCTATTGTTGACTAGCTAATGTCAACAAGCAGCTGGTATGTTACTGTAGCAATGTTTACGTTCAGTCATTTGGATGACTGTTAAAACCTTTCAGTCTCAAGTTTTTCCTTTACTGGATTTACTAGTTTACTGTAATTATGATCCGGCAGCTATTTACACCGGATCCAGTATAAATAGCTGCCGGAACCAACGTCCGAGGTTCCAGAGCGCGCTCCGGCTTGCTCTCCCTCAAATTAAGCAGCGCGCGCCGGCTTGTTCCCGGAGTGCTCCGGCCGAGGTTCCCCTCAAATTAAGCAGCGCGCGCCGGCTTGCTCCCGGAGCACACTCCGGCCGAGGTTCCGGAGCACACTCCAGCCGAGGTTGCCCTCAAATTAAGCAGCGTGCTCCGGCTTGCTCCCGGAGCACACTCCGGCCGAGGTTCCGGAGCACACTCCGGCCGAGGTTGCCCTCAAATTAAGCAGCGCGCGCCGGCTTGCTCCCGGAGCACACTCCGGCCGAGGTTCCGGAGCACACTCCGGCCGAGGTTGCCCTCAAATTAAGCAGCGTGCTCCGGCTTGCTCCGGAGCAAGCTGGAGCGCACTCCGTAACCTCGGCCGGAGCACTCCTGGAGCAAGCCGGAGTGCACTCCGGAACCTCGGCCGGAGCACTCCTGGAGCAAGCCGGAGCGCGCTCCGGAACCTCGGATGTTGGCGTGTATGTGTATGGCGATGGGTTTTTAATGACATAGGTATACAGATCATGTGGGCTGAAGTCAGGTAAAGACGAGGGCTTCGTGTACTTCCGTACGTCAGTGAACAATCCTGGTGGAAGCAGGTAAACGTCGTTCTCTAAGCCTGCTAACCTCAATTTTTGCAAATACCTCTCCCTCTGCTCGCCCTGTAAATGCCCTACGTCGCTGGATAGTGAAGGTGTTTTCTGTATCTCGCTCCTTTTTCTTTTATGTTTTTCGTTTGTCGCCTTCCTCGCATTCAAACGGATTCGAGCCGAAGTCCACTTCATGTCCAAAATGGCGGTCGCGTTTACGAAGGTCACGTGACTGAAAAGGGTCTATACAGCAGTTGTGTGCGTAGCACGCACCATGTTATACGGTTCTGAATGTTGGGCACTCCGAAGAGATGACCAAAAACGGCTTGAGCGTAATGAAAGAGCCATGCTTTTATGGATGTGCAATGTCAGAAGAGGAACACGAATGAGCACGTCTTCTCTTCGGCGGATGCTGAACCTCCGTCGCCTTGACACTGTCCTCAGATGCAATCGTCTCCGCTGGTTTGGACACGTCCAACGCAGTAATTCTTGGATCAACAGATGTACTACCTTAGAAGATGAAGGAGCGAACAACCGTGGCAGACCTCGAAAAAGCTGGAAAGAATCATCCGTGCTGACTTGAAGCTATGGAATATCGCAGAGGAGGCAACTCAAGACCGTGCTGAATGGAGAGCTCTGCTGAAGACTGCTAGTCATACACACGTCTGACGTGTCAACTGACTCAAAACGGATAGCAAGAGTGAGAGCGAGTGAGTTTTCTGAGTTGAAACAAAGATAATCATTAAATTGAGTTAACTTGCATTTTCAAGGCAGCAGGTGAACTTGCATTTCCAAGTTAAACCAATTTGAAATGTTTTTCAGTGTATATGCTTTCGTTCTTCTCAACAGTTAGCTGTCATACGGTGTAGCAGAACTGGCTAATGGGTGAAAATAGGCAATTTTGAGCGTAATCTGGTGGAGAATAAGGGTGGCATGGCGGTGCAGTGGTTAGCACTGTCGCCTCACAGCAAGAAGGTTCTGGGTTCTAACTTCATGGTCGACTAGGGGCCTTTCTGTGTAGAGTTTGCATGTTTTACCCGTGCCTGTGTGGGTTTCCTTGTCTTTGTGTGGTGACCTGCCCAAGGCGTACCCCTCCCCCACCCCTCACCCAAAGTCAACTGGGATTGGTTCCAGCTTCCCCCGTGACCCTGACAGGTAAGCGGTATAGATAATGGATGGATGTGTAGAGGATAGAGGACAAGATAAAAATAATCAAATAGCTTCAGGACACATGCTAGCATCTTAGCTTTGACATTTGAAAATCTTTCTGGATCTAATAAAAATACTGATGGGCGCTATCTTTTTTGTCATGCAGTGATGCTCAATCTATGTTTAGCTGTGTTTTCAGCATGCTCAGCAGGTTTCTCTAAGCCTGCACACAGGAGGCTGTGTGACATTCAGAGTGTGGAGGACGGAGGGCCAGTGGAGTGCTGAAACTCCCCTCACCGTTTCCGACACAGACAGGCACCAGAGCGAGATGCGGCTTCCTTCTCACGCTATGCATGTGTTTGTGTGCATGGGTTTGGAGCTCGAGGCACAGCACACTGACCAAAACGAGCTCTTATGATTAATTCATTGGTCTGAGACAGTAAGATCAGTATCAGCACTATGCTGCGGTCAGGCACAAATTTCCACAGCAAAGTCAAAACTACTGGGATACAGAAATAAATAAATAAAGAAAGAAAGAACAGGAAAGGAAAAAAGGAGAAAGAAAGAAAGAAAGAAAGAAAGAAAGAAAGAAAGAAAGAAAGAAAGAAAGAAAGAAAGAACAAGAAAGAAAGAAAGAAAGAAAGAAAGAAAGAAAGAAAGAAAGAAAGAAAGAAAGAACAGGAAAGGAAAAAAGGAGAAAGAAAGAAAGAAAGAAAGAAAGAAAGAAAGAAAGAAAGAAAGAAAGAAAAGGGAAAAAGAAAGAAAGAAAAGGAAAAAAGAAAAAGAAAGAAAGAAAGAAAGAAAGAAAGAAAGAAAGAAAGAAAGAAAGAAAGAAAAGGAAAAAAGGAGAAATAAAGAAAGGACAAGAAAGAAAGAAAGAAAGAAAGAAAGAAAGAAAGAAAGAGGACAAGAAAGAAAGAAAGAAAGAAAGAAAGAGGACAAGAAAGAAAGAAAGAAAGAAAGAAAGAAAGAAAGAAAGAAAGAAAGAAAGAAAGAAAGAAAGAAAGAAAAGGAAAAAAGGAGAAAGAAAGAAAGAAAGAAAGAAAGAAAGAAAGAAAGAAAGAAAGAAAGAAAGAAAGAATAGGAAAGGAAAAAAGAAGGAAAAAAGAAAGAAAGGGAAAAAAGGAGGAAAGAAAGAAAGAAAGAAAGAAAGGACAAGAAAGAAAGAAAGAAAGAAAGAAAGAAAGAAAGAAAGAAAGACGGACAGACAAACAAACAGCAGTCTAACATGCAGTGACTCACACGCTCGTGAATCTCTTCATTAATGGTAGGTTTTCTGTTCGTGCTGCGAGGAACCTTGAGCCATTTCACCAGCGGTTTGATGGTCAGACCCTGTGTGATGGACGGGAAACAGCAACGAGAGAAACAGCAGTCAGACAATGAATCCTGCCATTTTCAGTCACGACAGAATCTGAAATATATACTGTACATGTTTTAGCTTCATGCGGTTTTTATTCAAACTTCCGTAATCCCTGCTCGTGCTCTGGTAGTTTCAGTGAAACAGAGTAAACAATTCTTAGTAAACAAGTAACACTCGACCTAGGAATTTTTTGGCTGTGTTACGTTAAACGCACAAGCGGTTCTTTGGAATGAAAGCAATACTTAGCAAACACAAACAGATAATTTTCGTCAACAATTTGTCAGTACATATAAGAAGTTGTACACATGAAATAAACTAACGATAGCACTAATTATATTACCGTCCTCCCACAGTCACAACACAGGAAGACGTGCAATGAACAGTTCAGGGTTACATCACGCGCAGCGCTGTATATTAAAGAAAAAAAAATGCACCAGATACCCAAAACCACCTTAACGAAAAATATAGTCCATATCCCGATGTATTCAACAAGAGTCCACAGTTCATAAATCCAGGAAACAGCAGGCCAATGTATTCCTGTGCACGTCGGGCAGCAACGGAAAAAATATAATCCACAATTCAGGAAAAAGTAAAAAAAAAAAAAGATAGCCAGCTAAGGTATACCCAGCCAAAAATATATAAACTCCACATCTGTTTGGGATGGAAAGTTCCCTCGCGTCCACTCGCTGTAGATGCGCGGATTCTTGTTCCGATAGTCCATTACGGACGAGTTTAATAAATTCTAACTTCCCAATTGCAAAAGACTATTAAGACTTTTAGATTGAGTAGAAGCTGTAGCGTTCAAGACTCACGCCACACATCCCAGTCTCACGCACTTGCTCATGTATGGACCGCGCCCCCCTCAGACCCCCTTTACGCGCCTATCTAAAAAAGGTAGGGTGCGCGGTGATAGGTGTAATGACGGCTGCGTCGTTTGTGCAATAAACCCCCACATCCATACCACTGTAATGATAATTTGTACAGTAGAATAAACATTAACAGGAACATAAGCACATATAAATACCTTTACCAACATACATAGTATTATATATACAGTGGTGCTTGAAAGTTTGTGGACCCTTTAGAATTTCCTATATTTCTGCATCAATATGACCCAAAACGTCATCAGATTTTCACACAAGTCCTAAAAGTAGATAAAGAGAACCCAGTTAAACAAATGAGACAAAAATATTATACTCGGTCATTTATTTACTGAGGAAAATGATCCAATATTACATATCTGTGAGTGGCAAAAGTATGTGAACCTCTAGGATTAGCAGTTAATTTGAAAGTAAAATTAGAGTCAGGTGTTTTCAATCAATGGGATGACAATCGGGTGTGAGTGGGCACCCTGTTTTATTTAAAGAACAGGGATCTAGCAAAAGTGTGATCTTCATAACACGTTTGTGGAAGTGTATCATGGCACGAACAAAGGAGATTTCTGAGGAGCTCAGAAAAAGCGTTGTTGATGCTCATCAGGCTGGAAAAGGTTACAAAACTATCTCTAAAGAGTTTGGACTCCACCAATCCACAGTCACACAGATTGTGTACAAATGGTGGAAATTCAAGACCATCGTTACCCTCCCCAGGAGTGGTCGACCAACAAAGATCACTCCAAGAGCAAGGCATGTAATAGTCGGCGAGGTCACAAAGGACCCCAGGGTAACTTTGAAGCAACTGAAGGCCTCTCCCACATTGGCCAATGTTAAATGTTCATGAGTCCACCATCAGGAGAACACTGAACAACAATGGTGTGCATGGCAGGGTTGGAAGGAGAAAGCCACTGCTCTCCAAAAAGAACATTGCTGCTCTTCTGCAGTTTGCTAAAGATCACGTGGACAAGCCAGAAGGCTATTGGAAAAATGCTTTGTGGACAGATGAGACCAAAATAGAACTTTTTGGCTTAAATGAAAAACGTTATATTTGGAGAAAGGAAAACACTGCATTCCAGCATAAGAACCTTATCCCATCTGTGAAACATGATGGTGGTAGTATCGTGGTTTGGGCCTGTTTTGCTGCATCTGGGCCGGCACGGCTTGCCATCATCGATGGAACAATGAATTCTGAATTATACCAGCGAATTCTAAAGGAAAATGTCAGGACATCTGTCCATGAACTGAATATCAAGAGAAGGTGGGTCATGCAGCAAGACAACGACCCTAAGCACACAAGTCGTTCTACCAAAGAATGGTTAAAGAAGAATAAAGTTAATGTTTTGGAATGGCCAAGTCAAAGTCCTGACCTTAATCCAATCGAAATGTTGTGGAAGGACCTGAAGCGAGCAGTTCATGTGAGCAAACCCACCAACATTCCAGAGTTGAAGCTGTTCTGTACGGAGGAACGGGCTAAAATTCCTCCAAGCCGGTGTGCAGCACTGATCAACTGGGGTCACACCAGATACTGACAGCAAAGGTTCACATACTTTTGCCCCTCCAGATATGTAAAATTGGATCATTTTCCTCAATAAATAAATGACCAAGTATAATATTTTTGTCTCATTTGTTTAACTGGGTTCTCTTGATCTACTTTTAGGACTTGTGTGAAAATCTGATCATGTTTTAGGTTATATTTATGCAGAAATATAGAAAATTCTAAAGGATTCACAAACTTTCAAGCACCACTGTAACTCTTAACTCTTTTTTTTTTCCCCACTTAGGCCCCTATTTCTCTGGTATCTTATCTAGTATCAACTTTTTTGCTTGAACAATTTACCACGAAACTGAAAATGTCAAATGACCGCACAATCTACACAATCAGCATCATGGTGGTATGATGAAGCTGTGAGATGAGTAACTCTTCCCACTCTCAAGCTGGTTATTTTCCTATAACAGCATGTCTTGAAGTGCTTTATTCCTTTTACACCACAGTCATTTGCCAGCAATTATATTTGTAATTTAATTTAAGAATGAACAACGCATTGTACCTACCTTTTATCCATTTATAATAACCATTTCATGTTGCATAACAACAAACAAAACTAGTTCATGTTATCGATCACAATATAGCAATTATATAAGCAGAGTTATTTTTTCTCTCTTTCATGCAGTGAAAAAGACAAAAAACAAAACTTGTCGAATAACCTAGAAACCAGAAAGTGCAAAGTGTCCTGAAGACTTTCCCGTGGTGGAAAACTTAACACCGACTGCTCCAAAGTACTGACACTCGAGACTCCTTTTATAAATAAACCTAATACAGAAAACCTCAGTCAATGATTTCTAAAATAACACGTTTATTATTAGCCTCAGATTATATCTCATTTCATCTCATTATCTGTAGCTGCTTTATCCTGTTCTACAGGGTCACAGGCAAGCTGGAGCCTATCCCAGCTGACTACGGGCGAAAGGCGGGGTACACCCTGGACAAGTCGCCAGGTCATCACAGGGCTCCTCAGATTATATGGCGCGTCCAATTTACAATTCCCTATGAATGAGCCGTTGCTATAGAAACGATAGCGCATTAGAACAAGCACATTGATATAAACCTGTGATGTGTCGTATTTCTGGCACTTCAGTCAAAACTGCTGTAATGTAAGGGATAATGTACAGCCAACTGGTTATTATTGCAAATTATTATATGGCACAAGCTACTTCCGGTAAAATCGTGCGCTCTGATTGGTTCCCTGGTGGGCAGTATTACCCCATCAGGCCCATGGGCGATTACGGACTTTCTTTCCAAGGTGCTGGCTTTCAATGTTGCAAAATACAAACAGAAACAAAAAGACAAAAAAAATTGGAAATCCATTTTGTTGTAAAGTGAACCAATGCAGATTATATTTTTATCTTTCTCAGAAATTTGTCATGTCTTACTCGAGTGGAGAAATAAATTCAGCTTTGAAACCGCTAGCCGTTTATTCTGCCTGAGTAACGTTACAAATATGACATGACTGAAAGCAGCGTCACGCCTTATTACAGTGACCGTCTATTTTAATCTTAGAAAGAAAGAAAAGCCATATAATAAACTCCTTATTAACCTCGTTTGCTCAGTCTTTACAGGAAAATATCAGACAGAGGTCTTTTTTGTACGGACTGTCAAGCCTTCAGTCCGATATTTTCCTGTAAAGACCTCACACTCAGTTAATAAGTCGTTAATAAATCCAGACAGGATGATGCAGGACCCAGATGCGAAGCAAAATCACCCTGAAGGGGTTTATTTCGTGATACTGTCTGGCTCAGTGTATATTATCCTACTTTTACACAACTAATTACTCGAGAAATCAATAATTGGACATAAAATATTGATTTAAAAATGATTTTACTGCTTCCACTAATAACGTGGTCCGTCGTATAGGTCTGTTATACATAACAACAGTCTACTATAAAGAAATAAACCGCCGAACGCCATAACTGACCAATCAAAATCGTGTATTCAAATGAAGCGTGTAATCAGAGCTGAAAATGAATCAGTGCTTTCTGATCAATCAGAATCGAGACTTGTGATCACGGTAGTTTGTAGTTCAATACGTGCTTGATATAAATACTGGGTTGATGATGGATGGATGGATGGAGCTGTTAATCTGATATAGAGAGCGTGCACGTGACGTCACGAGGTCATGTGATATTTGTTTATCTGCCATCTTGGACGGCATGGCCGCGCATAGAACTTAGACGAACCCGTTCTAATTATCAAGTGTGTGGGAGTAGATCTTTCGAGAATGGTTATATCTTGTTCAGCGTTTGGTTGTACCAATAGACAGGGCCAAAAGGAGGGCCTGTCATTTTATAGATTCCCCGCAGACGAGGAGAGACGCGCAAAATGGGTGTCCGCTGTGCGAAGAGAAAACTGGTACCCCAGTTCTACCAGCCGAATTTGTAGTGAACACTTCATATCAGGTAGGCGTAATCTTCTAATTCAATACTCCTAGTACATCTGTTAAGTTGATTTTCGGATTGAATGATAACTGCATAGTTAGTGATTTGTGATTTTTTTTTTCAGACAAAAACATACATATTTACAACCCTGTCATTATCTGGAACTGAGTTTAGATTTCGAACATTCTTACGATAAAACGTCCTGCATAGTCTCTTTATGATAAACGTCTTAATGCCACTTACCCGTGAGGTTATCAAGTAGACATTCTTCTCCGGAACCTTCCAGAGGTATAGTTGGGATACCCATCCCGCAACAAAATATTTATAAACTTCCAGGCTCTTGTAAGCTTTGAGAGCTTTGCCAGTGTAACACGATTCACGATTAACAAGAAAATTATAAATGTCTTGGTAGGCCAGATCGGGCAAATCGCCGGCACTGCAGCTCCGAATTTAACTGAACAAGGATTGCGGCAAGTTGTACGGACCTGCAATCCCCAACCTGGAACACTTTTCCACGTAACGCTGCCTCACGTCACCTTCAAGATGCTGAACAAACTTAGACAAGTTATCGCGCGATGTAGATGGGGTATTTTCCGAATTTTCTTGGGGATTACTCTCTGGATCCATTACGCTCGCGCAAGGTAAACAATCGTGAAGCCGTCTAATATGGCAGAGTAAACACGGACGGGTCACGTGACTGCACATCCTCTATAGCAGGGGTTTTTTTTTGGGCGAGTGATAACGAAGCTGTAGTTTGACAGGTGCTAAAAAAGCTGCATGCTTCTGACTAACACTCCGAGACTGCTATAAAACTAGAAGCTTGTCATTAGCAAGAAACAGGCTGATGTCAGTGTGCTTGGGTTTTTGTTTTGTTTTCTAAATGGTGACTCATTTAAAAAAAACTTGCTCATTTTTATAATGACTCATCAGGCAAAAGGCACAAACACACAAACAGCAAATTAGAGGGAAGAATAATATACTGGCATATCAATTTTTTCACATCTGATACAGCGCTGACCAGAAGCACCTCACAAAACACACACCTACGCATAAAACGCTGTAACAAATCCCCCATTCATCATAATTTGGATCATCATACCGGTGGCAATCACAACTAATCATTACTGCATGCTGGTGCTGCAAGGAAATTGATAACACACACACACAGCTGGACCAGAAAAAAACAACATATAAATGGGTTTACACTTAAGCCTAGGTCACAACCGGACGTACGATTTTTTTGGCCGTGCGATTTTTGGCGTTTCCCAAATCGCTGCGGGTTTTTTGTTCATGGAGAAAGACGCACGTTGGCCGTAAGTTTGTCTCGCAACTAGGGCTGTGCGATATCCCCTTAATTGGCATCGACGATGTTTACAGTGCAAACATCGTGATGGACGATCATATCGTGGGGGGGTTTAATACCACATTATTAAATTTATTATTATTATTATTATTATTATTAAAAGTATTAGATACTCATCCGAGGCTTTAGCACGTTAAGAAAAAAAAGCGCTAGGTGATGTGGAATATTTGGCCTTGATAACGGATATGTGGTCCAGCTGCAACATGATGCCCTATATGTCAGCTACCGTACATTATGTGTACCGAGAGTGGGCAATGCAGTCCCAATGCCTGCAGACGAGTTTCATGCCAGAGACACATTCAGCGGACAATTTAGAAGACGCATTGCGCGAGACACTTGCCGAATGGAAAATAGAGGAGAAAAAGATCGCCTGCATAACAACGGGGCGAATATTGTCACAGCCATCAGGCAATTGAAATGGCCGTGGTTAAGTTGTTTTGGGCACAGTTTGAACCTGGCCATAACCAACTCGCTTGCGCAACAGAGGGCCAGTACAGACCGAGCGTCTGGAGTTTGCCGAGCAGTCAACCCTGCGTTTGCGCACAGCTGGCTTCGGAGAAATGAGCTGCGCAAAGCGCAGGTGGAAATGAACCTCCCCGAGCACTCACTGATCACGGTAAGATATTAATCTGCTCTAACAATGAAAGACTAGTATTCAAACT
Organism: Neoarius graeffei; assembly: GCF_027579695.1. Taxonomy (NCBI): domain Eukaryota; kingdom Metazoa; phylum Chordata; class Actinopteri; order Siluriformes; family Ariidae; genus Neoarius; species Neoarius graeffei. The sequence goes on along the minus strand of NC_083595.1, from coordinate 43,483,701 downwards.
ATGAGAAGAAACTACACTTAAGCTATTACTCATTGTTTATTTACACCATATCAATTGAAGATGCGTTTCGGCCTTTAGTGCGCACTTGAACACGCTAATTTTTCCAATTTATTAGTGTTTGAATTATTGCACCAGCTTTTAAAATCATGATTTAATATTGTTTTTTTTTTTTTTTTAACTGTCTCTACATTTGTCAGAATCACCTTCATTCTTCCATTTGGTTTGACATTATGGCTTAGAGTGGACCATTTTGTGTCTGAAAGTAGGCCTATTTACCAGATTAAAGTTATTTGACTTCTGCCGAAATCTGCGCTTCACTGCCGTTTGATAAGGTGAAATATTTCCCGACTGTTAATAGTGGCTATTTGTTTGAACAACATGACAAATTTTACATTAAAAGTATAGTGTAGGCTAAAAAATGAAGTCAAAATGTATTATTAGTAGCATACTGTATTTGTGTAAACACATGTTATGTTCACTAGCACGTCCCTGCACCATAGCCTACGTGAACAAGCGGTAATAGGATATTACTTTATAATGATTTATATAATTATGTATTTATAATATGTTATATTTATATATTAAACAAAACTAACTAACTAAACTAACAAAAAACTAACTTTTTAGGTTAAATAGGCCCAGATGATACCGTATATGCATGATTATGACAGGAGGGGGCGTGATATCACGATGGTGGCTCTCCATCGTGATGGATGACCACCATCGTCGATGGACGATGGCATCGTCTATCGGCACAGCCCTACTCGCAACCTGAAAAAAACGTAAGTGCCCGCAGAGTTTGTTTGACATGACAAAGAACCTCTGCGGCCGGTCTGCGGCTCGAAAATCAGCACGTCACACGCGCGGCCTCCGTGCATTTCTTCCACGTAGACCGGCCGTAAGAGCACGTACGGCCGGTTGTGACCGAGGCTATACTGAATATAACACGATACCTGAAACATGACCGTGAAGAAAACCACAACGATGGTCGTTGCAACAAAGTAATCCTTCGCCTTCACGTGCTTCTCCTCTAGCAATACCACCAGGGCAAATGCTACTGCACCTCTCAGGCCACCGTACGACATCACCACCTGGTCAATCTTTTCCAGAGGAACCAATCGAAACTTGTTCAGAATCCAGGTCTGTCCGACTACACCTGGAAGCGTATGGCGAGGCAAATTACACTGATGTTAATGACAAAATGATAAACTGAACAGTTGCTGGTGTAGCAATGCTGGAGCGTGTAAAAGTAAAACTGTTCACAATTACTGGATACCCAGAACTCTAATATCATTTTCAGAGTTACTTTTCATTGTCTTGCTCTGACTGCTACATTAATTTGCATAATTTACGACATGCCTGTAATAATCACATTCAGATAATAACTCACCCATGGCTCTGAAGACAAAGATGAATATGAGCGTACACACGATTAAGCCAGTATCCCAGGCCCATTTGGTCTTGTCCACAGCTGAAATGCCAAGGAAAATGAAGATGATGGTCTCAGCAATACTGGCCAGAGTCTTCATGGTGTACTTGACAGCAGTGCGGGACTTCTGTGATATGTTGGCCTCCACATACTTGTTGCAGCCAATGCCGCAGAAGGTCATTCTGTGGTTAGAGGAAACGCATCAGTTCATGCTGAAATAAAAATAATAACATCAGCAAATGCCATTTAGATTGTGTTTTTTCTCTCTATTAAATTGGTTAAACCTCTGCAATACACAATAGACAAGTCTGCACAGTGAGAAATCCATTTTGCAATCTGAGAAATATTATTTACAGTATAACAAATATTCAGGTACAATCACCTTATCATCATTTTGCAGACGATTCGTTCACCTTAACCAGAGCAACTAAAAACTATTATACAGTAGGCTCCATAATTATTAGTTAAAAATAAAATTCTGAAAAGATTCTTTATCCTTAATTAGTTTTATCTTCAACTAAAAATATAAATCTAATTATATAAGAAAATATAGCAGCAAGCGGCGGGCGGCACGGTGGTGTAGTGGTTAGCGCTGTCGCCTCACAGCAAGAAGGTCCTGGGTTCGAGCCCCGGGGCCGGCGAGGGCCTTTCTGTGCGGAGTTTGCATGTTCTCCCCGTGTCCGCGTGGGTTTCCTCCGGGTGCTCTGGTTTCCCCCACAGTCCAAAGACATGCAGGTTAGGTTAACTGGTGACTCTAAATTGACCGTAGGTGTGAATGTGAGTGTGAATGGTTGTCTGTGTCTATGTGTCAGCCCTGTGATGACCTGGCGACTTGTCCAGGGTGTACCCCGCCTTTCGCCCGTAGTCAGCTGGGATAGGCTCCAGCTTGCCTGCGACCCTGTAGAACAGGATAAAGCGGCTAGAGATAATGAGATGAGATGAGCAGCAAGCGGCGATGAAGGACCCGAGCACTCCGGTATACAGTACCAAATCTGGCATGAATCCAACAAACTGCCTAGGAGGAGAACGTCAAAATGTAACGTGTCAAAACGCACAAAACCAAAACTAACTCACTTCCTGATGAGTATGGCTAATACAATGTACCTTACAATTTTGTTCGTCTTGGGGCGCCCCACACACCTACCAAATTTGACACGGATAGGTCAAACTGTATACTGGGCAAAAGTCTTAATGACATGTGGGGGCGCTATGGAGTCCCCTGGACACACCCGGGGCCAAGCCTCTATCCGTGAGTAGTGGTGGCTACACAGGACTGATGTGTGTACCAAATGTCATGAGTTTTCGCCCATGGGAACCACCTCAAAAATGGCCAAATCTTGAAGAAAAAGAATAAGAATAACAATAATAAGGATAATAAATAATAAGAATCCTTAGGAAAACAATAGGGCCTTGCACCGCGGTGCAGCGCCCTCCGGTGGACACTGGAGGCTGCGCACCTCTGGTACTCGGGCCCTAAATATATAAATAAATAAAATCACAAAAATATCACAATATAATTACACCTCTAGAAGGGTTTTTTTTTTTAAATAAAGAAAATATCACTGAAGTGTTCCCATTCCTATTTTACGTTTAAGTTAATCAGTGTGCCAATAATTGTGATGTGTTTTCTAACCAATTTGGTGGGGGAAAAAAATTCTTAGAATAAAATTACTATTAGTACATATGCGTGGGGCGGCACGGTGGTGTAGTGGTTAGCGCTGTCGCCTCACAGCAAGAAGGTCCGGGTTCGAGCCCCGGGGCCGGCGAGGGCCTTTCTGTGTGGAGTTTGCATGTTCTCTCCGTGTCCGCGTGGGTTTCCTCCGGGTGCTCCGGTTTCCCCCACAGTCCAAAGACATGCAGGTTAGGTTAACTGGTGACTCTAAATTGACCGTAGGTGTGAATGTGAGTGTGAATGGTTGTCTGTGTCTATGTGTCAGCCCTGTGATGACCTGGCGACTTGTCCAGGGTGTACCCCGCCTTTCACCCGTAGTCAGCTGGGATAGGCTCCAGCTTGCCTGCGACCCTGTAGAAGGATAAAGTGGCTAGAGATAATGAGATGAGATGAGTACATATGCGTGTCACAAAAACATTTTTGTCCATAATCCATCTTTACCAAGGTTGGCAATAAATCTGGAGCTGACTGCATTCTAGACAGATAACAGCCGCAGGGCCTCTTCAGCCACACAGAGTTAAATGCCGTTCTTATCGGTACAACACCAATCTCTTGTGGAGGGGGCAGGAACGTTCATATGAGAAGCCTGAAAAGGCCTGGGGGAAGTCATGAGAAGCAGCTTCGGGACCAAAAGGTGGCCGGTTCAATTCCCTGGACTGGCTGAAGTGCCCTTGAGCAAGACACCTAACCCCCCAACTGCTCCCCAGGCTGCTCTGGGTATGTTGTATGTCGCTCTGGATAAGAGCGTCTGCTAAATACCATTAATGTAATGCATCATGCTGTACTGAGTGACTGATAAAGAGGACTGAAATCGTGACAAAGTGATAACTGACTTCAAGAACACCACTCTGGCCATGCTGCTGATTGATGTGACTGAATATGAGGTGCTTACAATACAACACTTAACCTCACTCGATGCTGATGCTTCTGTTTGGATTCTTCATCGTGTATCAGCTGATGTAATGCTGTTTAGCACTTGTACGAAATGATCGTATATTTACATCAAGAACAGCTTTACAAATGCATCAATGAGCTCGTCATCCGTGTGCTGAGTCAGAGGTGAAGTGAGAATGAGATGGAGCTTGGCACAGAAGCGCAGATCTCACATGAGATTTCCATCTTAACACCCACTCTGGTGACACAGAGTATGTAAAGTTTCCATTCATTATTCGTCTGCCAAACTGCAGGACCAAGTAAGTGTATAAACTACCATAAGGGGGCACTCGCAACATTTTCTCAGTGAACTGGGTTTCTGAATTTTACTCTTACTGGTTCTTGACTTTTCAGACACCCTGTAGTCTGTTGGACAGAGTAATTAAAAAGAAAAAAAAACTGATCAAATAAGAGTTCACAAATATTTATAATCTTTATGTTGTTTGTGGAATCCTTTAATCAAGGATGACTCCTTAAGGTCCTCTTGGATATTTAGGATTAATTGGGTTCACAGTGTAATTCTTTCATCCATAATCTCATTATGTCAGACTGACAGAAAAAGTGTTTTATGGAGTTTAGGCCAGACTCAAGGATACGGCCTAATAGATACTGGACTGGACAGAGTCAAAATATAACTTTTACTTGACAGTGTAAAAGACTGATACCGTCTCATCTCATCTCATTATCTCTAGCCGCTTTATCCTGTTCTACAGGGTCGCAGGCAAGCTGGAGCCTATCCCAGCTGACTACGGGTGAAAGGCGGGGTACGCCCTGGACAAGTCGCCAGGTCATCGCAGGGCTGACACATAGACACAGACAACTATTCACACTCACATTCACACCTACGGTCAATTTAGAGTCACCAGTTAACCTAACCTGCATGTCTTTGGACTGTGGGGGAAACCGGAGCACCCGGAGGAAACCCACGCGGACACGGGGAGAACATGCAAACTCCGCACAGAAAGGCCCTCGCCGGCCACGGGGCTCGAACCCGGACCTTCTTGCTGTGAGGCGACAGCGCTAACCACTACACTACCGTGCCGCCGACTGATACCGTAAGTAAGTATCTAAAAACAATGTGATGCATTTCCCTTTGTTACTTGATTTCGTTATGTGTGTTTTATATATATATTCACTGGATGAGCAATTGCACGCTCTGATTGGCTACGCTATGACTAGGATATCAGCTCATATACTTTGGGTAGAGAAAAACAAAATGGCGGCGCGTCTTGCTGAACCAACTGAGGACGAAATAAAAGCTGCACTCGAAAACAAAAAATCAAAAAAAAAAAAAGCAACAGAATAAAAGTCTCTTTTTTATTTTTCAAGAATTATCATTATCGCATTTTTCACAAATTGCTCCTGTCATTTTGCCGGTTTGTTTACATTCTAAGCAGAAATGATTTTGTCGGACGTTTTGCATTAAAGTTTTTATTTATCGAATTTGCAAAAAATAAAAATTAAAAAATGCTCCGTTTCTCAAAATCCAGTGGATGTGGATAGAGTAAAACAATTATTCCACTCAATCTCGTCATACGTGGCTTATAACCAAGTTGGTGCTACGCGTCTCGTCGGCTATCGGCTCATATATGACTCGATTTCGAGGAATAATTGTTAAATATATAATTATATTAACCCCTTAGCTGCCACCCATAATTAATTGTAATGTGCTGGGCATATAGGACAAAAATAGGTCAAAATTGGAATATTTTGATAATCTTTCTCTAACTTGTTCAGAACTTTATATTTTTAATATTTGTATAGAAAAATCACAAAAAACACTGTTGTAGAATAAAAAGTAACTTTAGTAATCAAAAACATCCAAGACAACAGGTCTTGTCAATGAGAACCTGTCCATAAACATGAATTACTAGTACTTGAAAACACAACATACACTAAGAGTCCATGTATTCTAAGTAACTGGGTACCATTTTTACGATGGTCTTTGGTATGACCCGACCATGAATAGAGCTCGCGATCTCCCAATCGAGAAGCGGACATGCTAACCACTAGGCTAACTCGCGGCAACGTGCTACCGTGAAATAAAAGTAATGTGCCATGTAAGGTGCATAAAAGGAGGCGTTTATGACGAGTAACGTACAGTACAGTACGTCATAAGGCACAGCAGTAAAAGATTTCATGACGTACGTGACTCGTCCAAGGGCATTGAAGGGGTTAATCCTACACAGGCCTATCTTTGTCTCTGTAATATGCAGGTGCTCAAAACATTACTTGGTGCAGCAGGTAGAGTTGCCAAATCACAGCTTCAGAGTCCCTGTTTTGTTCAGTACTCCGATCCACTGCCTGTTTGGAGTTTTACATTTTCTTCTTTCGGCTGCTCCCGTTAAGGGCCGCCACAGCGGATTGTCACGCTCTGCATATTTGATTTGGCACAGGTTTTTACACCGAATGCCCTTCCTGACGCAACCCGCCCCAGTCTATCCAGGCTTGGGACTGGCACTAAGTATGCACTGGTATTTTTACTTTAAACTGTGGGAAGAAACCAGAGCACCCAGATGAAACCCACGCTGACATGGGAAGAACCACACAGAAAGGTCCCCATTGGCTATGAGGTTCGAACCCGGAACTTTCTTGCTGTGAGGCGACAGTGCTAACCACTGCAGCACCATGCCACTTGTTTGGAGTTTTGCATGCCCTTCCTGTATCCGTGGGTTCTCTAGTTTCCTCCCGCCTCCCAAAAACATGCCAATACCTGAACTGACTGTTCATAATTTGATGAATGAGAGGAGTGTATGTGGTGCCCGGTCATGAACTGCCATCCTGTCAAAGATGTATTCCTGCCCTGCACCTAGTACTCACAGGACAGGCTTCCTGACCAGGCCAAGCGATGACTGAAGAGGAATGATGAAAATATTACTCATAGCATGTGGTGACCATAATTATTGGGCTTACTGCAGTTTATCTGAATGTTGTATATTTCACACAGCACTTTACTTGTCTTTGTCTCCCCTTCATCCCTGACCTTGTCTTTTTCACTGTCTTTCCCCATTCATCTTCTTTCATCTGGCTCCCTCTATCTTTGTCCCTCTCTCTCTCTGTCTCTCTCTCTCTGGCATGAATCACTCTGCTCTTCCCATCATTCTTACTTTCTTGTTTAGTATAAGGTGAGTCATGACACATGCACACAAATGTTTTAGCTTATCATTTTTTCAGTTTGTTTTTTTGTGCGTGTGTGTGTGTGTGTGTGTGTGTGAGAGAGAGAGAGAGAGAGAGAGAGAGAGAGAGACAGAATATGTACTTACGAGAGAATAGCTGAGAGAGAGAAGAGTTCAGCTGTGAGGTAAGCCAGATACACCAGCAAGAAGACAAACAGCGGCTCAATGATGCGCACTCTCTTCGTAAAACGAGTGATAAAGGCCAGGATAACAGCAAAGATCAGTCCCACCAGAGTCCCACCGATGCTAACGATGAGGAAGGAGGCTGTAAAAGAGCATAACAACACACCTCAGATACAGCTGTGAGGAAATAAAAGCATTCTGCAAGCTTGAATTTTGTAAAGACCAATACGGAAACAGCATGACTCTCAGTTTTCATAACCAAGGGCTTTCTCTACCTTGAGCTATAGACCTTGAGTTCTCTTATTTTTCAGCATCATGCTTGGACCTTTTGTCATCTCAAGACAAAGGTAAATTATTCTGGTTGAAAAAGACAATTACAAGCTAGAATTTCCAAATAGACTTTATTATCACATACGGATCTGATGAGATATGGTGGAAAAACGTAGCTAAATAAAATACGGTATCCTTGTCAGAGTAGACTTAACAGTTATTCCACAAAATCGAGTCGTACATGAGCTGATAGCCGACGAGGCGCGTAGCACCGAGCTGGCTATAAGCCATGTATGACAAGATTGAGTGGAATAACTGTTTTATTCTATCCACATTCACTGGATTTTCAGAAACAGAGCATTTTTATTTTTAGCAAATTTGATAAATAAAAACTTTGTACAAAACGTCCGACAAAATCATTTCCGCTTAGACGGACTTTTTAAAAACCTATCGATGGCTGCGCAAATTGACTTTAGTGTTGTTTTTTTGCAGAAAGTGCCGTCTTGCTGTCATGCTGAGGTAGAGAATAGCTTTAGTCATTTAATTAATTCTGCCTTGGACATTTTAGTTCTGTAATTCTCAAGCTTCTTTGAGCTTTTGAACCATCTCATCTCATTATCTCTAGCCGCTTTATCCTGTTCTACAGGGTTGCAGGTAAGCTGGAGCCTATCCCAGCTGACTACGGGCGAAAGGCGGGGTACACCCTGGACAAGTCGCCAGGTCATCACAGGGCTGACACATAGACACAGACAACTATTCACACTCACATTCACACCTACGGTCAATTTAGAGTCACCAGTTAACCTAACCTGCATGTCTTTGGGAGAAACCAGAGCAAACCCACGCGGACACGGGGAGAACATGCAAACTCCACACAGAAAGGCCCTCGCCGGCCACGGGGCTCGAACCCGGACCTTCTTGCTGTGAGGCGACAGCGCTAACCACTACACCACCGTGCCGCCTGCTTTTGAACCAGTCTAAAAAAAAAAAAATTCAACAAACTGTAATGCTTAAAGATGAAGAATGTAAACGAACCGGCGGAATGACAGGAGCAATTTGTGAAAAATGCTATAATAATAATTATAATAATAATAATTTTTGAAAAATAGAAGACACGTTCTTACAATGAATTTTTTTCCCCCATATTTTGTTGCTTTTTTGTATTTTTATTTTCGAGTAGAGTTTTTACTTCGTCCTTGGTTGGTTCAGCGACACGCGCCGCCATTTTGTTTTTCTCTACTCACGGTATAAGAGCCGATAGCCTTGTAGTAGAGTAGCCAATCAGAGCGCATGATGGCTCATATCCAGTGAATGTGGATAGAATAAAATGGAATAGCTAGAGGAAAGATTCCATATTTAAAATTATAAAAGGTATGCAACTGAATAATTTATAAACCTGGGTTTCTCCTAGCCTGGGAAATCCCATGCTGCTTTGCACAATCGTTCCGATCTGAAAAGACAGCATGGAAACTATGGTCTAAAGGCTCGCCTGAGTTAGGGAGCCAATCAGAGAGTGGGGAGGGGTGGAAAGACGGTGACGCGTACTACTCGACAAACGGAAGCTTGTAGTTTATTTGGGACTGTTTACGGATCACATTTAACATGGCGGCAGAGGGTCCAGCTTCTCTCATATTTGTCTTGCACAAACGGCAGTAATCGTTCGGTGCCATTGTTTTCCTATTTTTGTTTTGCCTTCTCTTTCTCTTTCCTTCTCTTCTTCGCCTCTTCGTCGCTCTAACTACGTCACCGTGTACAACTGTAATGATTGGCCATGGGCTACGTATACGCCAAATGATAGACATTCGCAACGTCCAATAAACGGCCGTTGACAATCGTAAACCACACCTCCCCTACGAGAAATTCAATAGGCGGATTCCAGACCATATTTCACTTGTGATATGGTCTGGTGTTAACCAGACTAGGTTTCTCCTGTTTTATCAGGCTTTATCTTGTGTTACTTGTTACCCGTGTTATCCTGTGTTACTACAAAAAGTTATTCTTTATTTTTCCCTTTCAAAAAATATATTAATCTGTTACCAGTGTTACCAATTAATGCAGGTCTTAAATCCATGTCAAAATGGTCATGAACTTACATCGAAAACAACTCTGACGCTCAGACACAAAGATCACAAATATCAGCCATATTAAAACATGTTTGTCTGCATTAATGTAACAGTATACAGTATTAAAACACTTGGTTTATCTAAAATTACATTTAAATCGAACTATAGAGGAAACTCAACTCACCAACACCTTTAAAATAGTCTGCTGTTTGGACATTTCCTGGACCCACCTCTACAAAGGAGATATAAACCTTATACAACACCTACAAAACAGACAAAAAAAACATTAACGTAAGTTTTTTTTCAACGAAATAGGTCAGAAATGTGATTTTTAATGACAAAAAACTAATCGGACATGACCCGTGTTAAAGCAGTCTCGAATGATTTGCTTGACGTGGCAACAGAAGCTTGCAGACAGATGGCTCAATTACTGCAAGGATCTCAGAATGAGTTCAGTATCAGGTATTGGCTGATACTCAGAGCTGGAAAAAGTGCACAAATTGGGATCAGTGCATAGTGAATTATGATACAAGATTTTTAAAAATGTATTAATTTAATAAACAGAGCAAACCTTTGGAGACTAAAGTCAAATTTTAACAAGACCTTGTCAGTACAAAGCTGATGTTTCCCCATGGGTTGTAGACAGACCGGAGGCTTTAGAAGCCAAAACACTTACTATAATGGGGGCGTCGTGGCTCAGGTGGTTAAGGTGCCATACCATGAATGCGGGCGACCCGGGTTCGATTCCGGCCCGAGGTCATTTCCCGATCCCTTCCCGTCTCTCTCTCTCCCGCTCATTTCCTGTCTCTACACTGTCCTATCCAATAAAGGTGCAAAAAAAGCCCAAAAAAAATATCTTTAAAAAAACCACTTACTATAAGTAGTGGAAAGGTGGGATGAATGGATAGATGGATGGATGGATGGATGGCTTGGGTTGTGAATATATGAAAGGACGGACAGAGCCAGCAGCTTTGGGTAAGAAGAAAAACACATATCTGCCGTTCTCACTGCAAGTTTTCTGCAGCCTAAGGTGTGCTTGTCTTCTTAGAAAATCTACATTCCTAGCCGATCTCCAAAAGTAAAGCTGCAGTAACAACCAACGATTTTCCTTCCAGGCCAGATGACTCACCGCCAAGAAAGACCACATGCTGGAGATAAAGCCTCAACCTGAGGCTCAGTGGACCTGCACATGAACCCATTAAAGGCTCAATTCCACCACAAACTGATTTAAATCCAGCATTATACTAATGCCAGCCAGGATGAAGTTGGTCTAATCCCACACTTGGCTCTGCCACTTTTGTTGCCGTGATATTAAACCACTCCTTATATCTCATATTCACAAGAGCTTGTGTACTGTGTTTGCTACAGTCAGAGGTGGACAAAGTACACAACTTCATGACTTAAGTCAAAGTACAGATCCCACTGGTCAAATGTTACTCCGATACAAGTGAAAGTTCTCCAGTCAAATTTTTACTTAAGATAAAAGTACTGAAGTACTTGCTTTTAAAATTTTTTATTAAGTATTAAAAGTACATTTTTTGTCAACGCATCGTTGTATTATTGCCACGACGCTTACAAAACCTAACGCCGTTACCAAAGACAGAAATGTGAATTCACAAAATGAACGCATGCTGTGCCATCATGGTGGTTTAACGTTAAGCTAGCTAGTCAGTGAAGCTCCACCGGACATGCTAGCAAACTCTTTTCAAACTCAAAATCATATTGGGTAGCTAACGCTACTAGAAAAGAAAGATTTCTACATTCTGTTTATTTGGCAAGATTATGCTAAAACGTATTTCTGAAAGGACTTCAGATAAGTTAACGTTATTCATGTTAGCGTAACTCCACTTTTACATGCTAACTAACAGTGTCCACGTTAACTAGCTATGTGTTAACGTTAGCCGTGGGCAAAGCTATGGCAACTTGGCGGGCAAATCAACAGAAAGTCGTTTGACTAACCAGACTGCAACGTTATCGCTAGCTCTAAAAGCACAGACAACTTCACTGCAAGCTTTCTCTTGGAATAAAACGTTTACAGACCTCAATATGCTTCCGCAGGTTGGACGGTGAGTTTTCGTAGGCTGTGATGTGGTTCGTTTTCGGCAAACAAAGCAAACATTTAAAACGAAACGAATCTTTAACCCTTTCAGAAAACTGAAACATGGGTTCTAGGTACGGCCATGGGTGCGTGCGTTCTCCAGAAGAACCGCCTCCTTCCATTCTGCCATCAACTGATCGTGTTCAAATAACGCTGCTGAGAAATCACTGATCTTGATTTTATACAGTCTATGGACGTGACGTGACCCTAGTGATTACTGTCTCAGTGTCACCTGAGAAAAAAACCATCACGTTTTAGAAAAGAAAAGAAAAAACATCCACTTTCAAAGCTGCTTCATAGTAACGAGGAGCTTGACAGAAATGTCTTAGAGTGAAACGTACATTTGCCTTTCAAATGTAATGAAGTTAAAGTCATAAGTTTCCAAAAAAAAATACTTAAGTAAAATACAGATACTCAAAAAAAGTGTACTTAAGTACAGTACTCAAGTAAATGTACTTCGTTACTGTCCACTTCTGGTTACAGTGCTATCTTCCGTCCCTCCAGTACGTAAGCTTTTCACTCGTACTCGAGAACAACAAGTGTATTGTTTAAACACTAATTAGTGCAAGAGACAAAAAAAAGCTTCGACTCATTCTGTATCTCATCTCATCTCATTATCTCTAGCCGCTTTATCCTTCTCCAGGGTCGCAGGCAAGCTGGAGCCTATCCCAGCTGACTACGGGCGAAAGGCGGGGTACACCCTGGACAAGTCGCCAGGTCATCACAGGGCTGACACATAGACACAGACAACCATTCACACTCACATTCACACCTACGGTCAATTTAGAGTCACCAGTTAACCTAACCTGCATGTCTTTGGACTGTGGGGGAAACCGGAGCACCCGGAGGGAACCCACGCGGACACGGGGAGAACATGCAAACTCCACACAGAAAGGCCCTCGCCGGCCCCGGGCTCGAACCCAGGACCTTCTTGCTGTGAGGCGACGGCGCTAACCACTACACCACCGTGCCGCCCTCATTCTGTATCATTTCAGGAATTAAGGTTTTCCAAACAATAGCGCTAAACTGCATAGCGTGAGCCCTTGCAGTCAAACAGCTAAATTAAATCAATCCTAATTACGACAGTCATGCAAATTCCATAGTCATGCTTGATATAAGGAACCGAATCAAATACGCCCGGGGACCATTCTCTCAGCAACTTTAATTTGGCTGCATTTTAATGCAGTAATAATCCTCCAAGAATAATGCTCCATCACACAGCCGATAATATGGAGGTTCTTATTCCCGAAAGCTATGTGGGAATCTACTAAGGAGGTCAAAGTTCGCTGACTGCAACTGCATTAACTTTAGTAATCTCATGCGTGATACAGTGGACTTCGCAACAAACACTGTTCGTGTGAACGTTAATAGAGAGAGCTCCCATGCAGCGTTGACATTTCTGAGCTGGCATTTAAACATATAATGAAAGATTTTGGACATTTTAAGCAAAGCTGATTAGACTGGGTTATTTATATAATTATTTTAAGGTTTGGGGGCGGCACGGTGGTGTAGTGGTTAGCGCTGTTGCCTCACAGCAAGAAGGTCCAGGTTCGAGCCCCGTGGCTGGCGAGGGCCTTTCTGCGTGGAGTTTGCATGTTCTCCCCGTGTCCGCGTGGGTTTCCTCCGGGTGCTCCGGTTTCCCCCACAGTCCAAAGACATGCAGGTTAGGTTAACTGGTGACTCTAAATTGACCGTAGGTGTGAATGTGAGTGTGAATGGTTGTCTGTGTCTATGTGTCAGCCCTGTGATGACCTGGCGACTTGTCCAGGGTGTACCCCGCCTTTCGCCCGTAGTCAGCTGGGATAGGCTCCAGCTTGCCTGCGACCCTGTAGAACAGGATAAAGCAGCTAGAGACAATGAGATGAGATTTTAAGGTTTTAAGGAGGAGTGAGAACCGGAACGACCCTCTGAAAACGGTTCACGATGACTGATGTCATCACTCGGTCTACTGACAAATGAAAAGATGGACCATTCTGCACACCGGTGGATGTTCCAATGCGCTAAAGACACATATGCCCCTTTTCCACCAAAGCAGTTCCAGGGCTGGTTCGGGGCCAGTGCTTAGTTTGGAACCGGGTTTTCTGTTTCCACTGACAAAGAACTGGCTCTGGGGCCAGAAAAACCGGTTCCAGGCTAGCACCAACTCTCTGCTGGGCCAGAGGAAAGAACCACTTATGTCAGCGGGGGGGCGGAGTTGTTATGACCAACAACAATAACAAGACCGCGAAAGATTGCCATTTTTAAGCGACGAGAAGCAGCAGCTGTACAAACGCGAAGTCATCCATTATTATTATTGTTGTTGTTGCTGCTGCTTCTTCCGTGTTTTTGCTTCGATATTCGCGCCAAGGTTTATGCAAACGTAGCGACGTAACTGACGTATACAGCGACGTAACTGACGTATACAGCGACGTAATGACGTGGCTTCCCTTAGCACCGCGAGCTATGGAAAAGCAAACTGGTTCTCAGCTGGCTCGCAAGTTGAACGAGTTGTGAACCAGCACCAGCACTGGCCCCGAACCAGCCCTGGAACTGATTTGGTGGAAAAGGGGTAACAGACATTATAGGATAAAAGACCCAGGGACCCAAGTCTGTACTCATAATATTTCATATCGGATTTCAGCCAGGAATACCAGCGACGTTTCTTAGCCATGAGGTAGAGCAGTGTAAGCAGACTAAGGTGAAATATGCAGGGAACGATCAGGAATGTCCAACGTGACAAAAGGTTACCTGGTGTAGCCCTGCAGAAAGTGTTGATTTCAGTGAGTGAGATTTCAGGCTAGTTCAGCTGACAGCTTTGTACTGAACCCGTCGTCAGATATAAGCCAGGAACATGCGCTGCCAGAGTCGTACCTTTAATGACTCATACCTCCTGAGGATCTTATATATTAAAAGTGTCTGCTCTTGGTATTTAAAGTAATTAAAGTAATTTAATCCATATCAAAGCTCAGTGGTTCAATCACAAGACTCCGTACTGTGTTTTGCATTAGCACAACACATTTACATGCATATTAAATGCATTTAAGTCTACGTTAAAGCCAGTAGAGTAACGTGATTCACTGTGCTGAGACTGGTAGCAGGACAAACTGGCTGTATAAAAGTACCCATAGCTATAATATGGTTTATTTGATGAATTCAGTATTCACAGATCTCACTGAATCAACACTCTGTGAAATAAACCTGGTTTGGTTTTACTGTTATTGGCCCACTCTCAGCCTCGGGTTTGAGTATCGAATGCACAACCTGCTCCCAACAGCCTTATAACCAGAGGTAACTTCAAGAGGAGTTACTGTGAAGGTACTACTATATTAGTTTTCTGAAACACAATGTAAATTTGCTACATCATTGGTGTAAAGAACAAAAATAGAGTCATATTAAAGGAGAACTGAAGGCAAATTTTTTTATCATCAAAATTCTATTTATCTCATTTTATTAAATATCGGAATGCATTTTTGATCGCTATTTTGTCACTAGGGCTGTGCCGATAGACGATGCCATCGTCCATCGACGATGGTGGTCATCCATCACGATGGAGAGCCACCATCGTGATACCACGCCCCCTCCTATCATAATCATGCATATACGGTATCATCTGGGCCTATTTAACCTAAAAAGTTAGTTTTTTGTTAGTTTAGTTAGTTAGTTTTGTTTAATATATAAATATAACATATTATAAATACATAATTATATAAATCATTATAAAGTAATATCCTATTACCGCTTGTTCACGTAGGCTATGGTGCAGGGACGTGCTAGTGAACATAACGTGGTTACACAAATACAGTATGCTACTAATAATAAATTTTGACTTCATTTTTTAGCCTACACTATACTTTTAATGTAAAATTTGTCATGTTGTTCAAACAAATAGCCACTATTAACAGTCGGGAAATATTGCACCTTATCAAACGGCAGTGAAGCGCAGACTTCGGCAGAAGTCAAATAACTTTAATCTGGTAAATAGGCCTACTTTCAGACTCAAAATGGTCCACTCTAAGCCATAATGTCAAACCAAATGGAAGAATGAAGGTGATTCTTACAAATGTAAAGACAGTAAAAAAAAAACAATATTAAATCATGATTTTAAAAGCTGGTGCAATAATTCAAACACTAATAAATTGGAAAAATTAGCGCGTTCAAGTGCGCACTAAAGGCCGAAACGCATCTTCAATTGATATGGTGTAAATAAACAATGAGTAATAGCTTAAGTGTAGTTTCTTCTCATAGTTTGAATACTAGTCTTTCATTGTTAGAGCAGATTAATATCTGACCGTGATCAGTGAGTGCTCGGGGAGGTTCATTTCCACCTGCGCTTTGCGCAGCTCATTTCTCCGAAGCCAGCTGTGCGCAAACGCAGTGTTGACTGCTCGGCAAACTCCAAACGCTCGGTCTGTACTGGCCCTCTGTTGCGCAAGCGAGTTGGTTATGGCCAGGTTCAAACTGTGCCCAAAACAACTTAACCACGGCCATTTCAATTGCCTGATGGCTGTGACAATATTCGCCCCGTTGTCTGTTGTTATACAGGCGATCTTTTTCTCCTCTATTTTCCATTCGGCAAGTGTCTCGCGCAATGCGTCTTCTAAATTGTCCGCTGAATGTGTCTCTGGCATGAAACTCGTCTGCAGGCATTTGGACTGCATTGCCCACTCTCGGTCCACATAATGTACGGTAGCTGACATATAGGGCATCATGTTGCAGCTGGACCACATATCCGTGATCAAGGCCAAATATTCCACATCACCTAGCGCTTTTTTTTTCTTAACGTGCCAAAGCCTCGGATGAGTATCTAATACTTTTAATAATAATAATAATAATAATAATAATAATAATGTGGTATTAAAATCCCCCCCACACACGATATGATCGTCCATCACGATGTTTGCACTGTAAACATCGTCGATGCCAATTAAGGGGACATCGCACAGCCCTATTTGTCACTGCTACAGCAAGTTATGAGTGTTTGAAATATGCTCTGTAATATATCAGTCCATATGTCAAAGCACCGGCCGTAAACGAGATTCGTCGAGACCTGTGCGAGACATCGTAGGACGGAAGTAAAACGTACAGCGGAAATCAAAATGACCGACATCTGCCAACAGTTGTCAAAAGACACGCGCGGCCTCTTTCGAATGCTGATGTAATCGAGCCGGAAGTTTTGTTCGTTTTGATGGCAATCAGGAAAGTTTGAAGAAAGCAGGCAGTAGTCGTCATTTAAACTCATCTCATCTCATCTCGTTATCTCTAGCCGCTTTATCCTGTTCTACAGGGTCGCAGGTAAGCTGGAGCCTATCCCAGCTGACTACGGGCGAGAGGCGGGGTACACCCTGGACAAGTCGCCAGGTCATCACAGGGCTGACACATAGACACAGACAAACATTCACACTCACATTCACACCTACGGTCAATTTAGAGTCACCAGTTAACCTAACCTGCATGTCTTTGGACTGTGGGGGAAACCGGAGCACCCGGAGGAAACCCACGCGGACACGGGGAGAACATGCAAACTCCGCACAGAAAGGCCCTCGCCGGCCACGGGGCTCGAACCCGGACCTTCTTGCTGTGAGGCGACAGCGCTAACCACTACACCACCGTGCCGCCCTCATTTAAACTCGTTTTTGTGCAATATTTCGTTTGGAAAACAGTGCATTTGGTGGAATAAATGTGACACAAGATGCCGAGGACACCTGGCTGACACTTCACGTTTCGAAGTCTCGCACAAGTCTCGTGAAGATCGCGCGGATAAGCGACGCCTACCGTGGACCAAACGAACTAAATTCAACATGGCTAAAAACTGAATAGGCCGATAATAATAATAATAAAGTTCAATTTATATAGCGCATTTTTCAAAACCCAAGGTCGCTTTACAATTATGGGGGGAAAAGTCCACCAAATAGAGGCCAAGATGTCATTCCAATGGTGTAGCAGCCACAGTCCCACCAAAAGGTGCACGAAAACAAGTCCCACACCGCCAGGACAGCCGCCACGCCGCCGCCGGGCAACATCACTCAGAACACCATGCCATCCATGCACGGATGCACAAAGCAAGCACAGACGCACTGCCACACAGAGCGCTGGTATGTCCCAAACCGCCTGCATAACCGCCGCGACGGCACCGAGCAACATCGCTCAGAACATCATGCCAAACACTAAAGCACTGCTGCACAGAGCGCTGGACAACCATGATGTTAAAATGATCAACGAGCTCACTGCAGTCCATAGCTAGGAGAACAGGCATCACCCACAGTGAACCAAGGCCTGGAGGGAACCGACGCCCAAAACTGGGTCCGGAGCTACACCACAACCGGCGGACAAAAACACTCAAACAAAAACAAACATCAAACTACACAAACACACACAAATAAATAAAAGAAAGAAAGAAAGAAAGAAAGAAAGAAAGAAAGAAAGAAAGAAAGAGAAAAAAAAAGCTCCAGTGAGAAGCGGCAGCCAGAATGCGCATGATGTACTCTTAACCGGAAACAGAAATAATGTAACGTAAATAATAGGCTGGTAGCTGTAACTTGTATATTTCACTCTCGTGGCACATCTCGTGGAACTACATAATTTTTACGCAGAATGATTGATAACAATATTTAGAACGTAGAATAAAAAGTTCTCCATTCAAAACCACACACACTGATAGTTATAGCACCTTGAAATGTTCAAAATTAGCGCGATGAAGAGTAATCTAGGTCAGCTTTCCAGCCAATGAGCGAGCGCCTAAGTAGGCCGTGATGTAGTATAAACAAAGATGGCTGCGCCCACGGAGGGCAGCGTGGAGAGAGAAAATCGCCAAAAAAACCCTTTGGCAGCAAAGTATAAATGTCTTATCTACCTCCCGTCAGTTGGAAATGAAGACTCTGAACCGTTTTCGAAAAAGAGGTGGGATACATTCCGTAAATGTTGTTCTGACTGGAAGGAAACTGACGGGATTGAGCGGACAATTGTCAAGAACACTGAACCACTACAACATCTGGAATGTGAAGATCTACCGAGCGGTACAGGCTTTCATCCTACTTGTTATCGACGGTTTGTCGACAAGAAGCGAATAGCTGCCGCTAGAAAGAGGCAGACAGCCAAAGCTGAGTCGGCTCAACAGAGGATTTCCTCTCCAAAACTATTACGATCTAGAACAGAAGGTTTTGGCCAACAACAACTACAGCACACCAAAAGGAGGAAAACAGAAACAACGCTTGGATCGTCTGGTACAGAAAAAAGCCGCATATTACCACCTGTCTGCATAATATGTAAGAAAATTGACAGATTTATCACAGCCAAGGGTAAAAGAACAAGAGCTAAACCTGTAAAAGCTGAGACAGTTGATGGAGGTAAGTAAAAAGATAGTTGTTAAAGGGGTACAAAATATAATATATACGGTTGCTGATGTGACAAAGTAACGTTTTCTTAAGTATTCTATCAAATTTATGTACTAGAAAACAACGAAATATCTTGGTAATTGTAAACATAATACTTTATACGCTAAACCGCACAAGAGTCGCCATTTTTAAAAGACCGTGACGTCAGCGCTACCCACTGCACTAGCGGAACTCTCCGAAATAGAGGAGATAAGCGTGTAATCATGGCGTCGGGCGCATCAAGTGAAAGCGACAGCTCTGTCGAATCATACGAAGAGATCCCGCGCAAGACACACTGCAAGCAGGCTATGGCTTAGAAGGGTACCAGTTTGAACCTAGGAGAGGTACTCTCGACTCCGGTGATGAAATAAGAGAAGAAAGCTCGGATGACGGCGAGGATGAGACTGATGCTGACCATGGGCATGGCGAGCGTGGGGCAGAGCATCTGCGTGCAGGTGACACGGCGTGGTGCTCGTGCGGAAAATGTAACGTGGAGTTGCTCACGAGTCCAGCAGAATTTATTTGCTGCAATGAGATAGGCGCCACCCGTGGACTTGCGAAATCGTCGCAAGAGGCAGAAACAGGTATTTCACACGTGCTATTCCCAACCTCAATGAGCCAACACAACTGGGCACATACATACGTCATGAGTGTTACGCAGAGAAAATGAACGTGCATTCTGATTGGATAAAATTAATATCATGGCGGGCTGTTCAAACTGCGGAAATAGTTTGCTCGAGCTACTTTACTTTCAAAACACTATAACTTTCCAACCTTAGAACAAAAAACTTTTGTAAGTCTTGAATAAGGTTCGTTAATGTGTGTTTTATTGTTATATTTACTCTATATATTGCCCTCTGTTCCCCTTTAAAATAAATCCTATAAAAAGTCTTAAAATCTTAATGGCTGGCCCAACCAATCTATTAAATACATGTAGGCCTAATGAGGGATGTAAACCCCCACGTTTGTTCCAAATTAAATAGGTTTTATCAAAATTGAATTTTTTCATGAATAAAGAATTCATAGGCTAAAATGATATGATTTGACCACATGGCTATTTCTTTTGTTGTGATTTTTGTTGGCATTTGATGAAACTTAGGCCGAGTTTACATTAGACCGTATCTGTCTTGTTTTCTTTGCGGATGCACTGTCCGTTTACATTAAACCGCCTGGAAACGCCGGGAAACGGGAATCCGCCAGGGTCCACGTATTCAATCTAGATCGTGTCAGCTCCGGTGCTGTGTAAACATTGAGAATACGCGGATACGCTGTGCTGAGCTCTAGCTGGCGTCGTCATTGGACAACGTCACTGTGACATCCACCTTCCTGATTCTCTGGCGTTGGTCATGTGACGCGACTGCTGAAAAATGGCGCGGACTTCCGCCTTGTATCACCTTTCATTAAAGAGTATAAAAGTATGAAAATACTGATGCAAATACTGCCCATTGTGTAGTTATGATTGTCTTTAGGCTTGCCATCCTTCCACTTGCAAGTGGTAAGTGATATGCGCTGGGATCTCACACACAGCGGCTCAGTCCCGAATCACAGCTTGTGCGCTTCACTCGCGTGCTCTGTGAGCTGCGCAAGGCCGGAGTGCGCACCCTTCAGAGGGCACTCGCTGTTCAGGGTGGAGTGATTTGGAGCGCAGGATGCCTGCGGAGCCGAGCGTATCCGTGTATTGGTGTTGCTGTGTGCACACTAATCGTTTAAAAAACGTTAATCTGATGATCCGCTGATACGGTCTAATGTAAACATGGGCTTAGGCATATTGTTTTATTTACTTTTCTAGGTTTGTTGCGAAATGCTGCCTAGGCAAAAAAAGATGAAAGCGTGCTTGTACATATTCGTGAAAAAGACTGTATAGCAATTGAGGTCTGCTACCACAGACCATGCTATGCTGACTACACCATGTTTCTTACAAGAAAACAACCTGCTGGGTAGGTTTATCTTTCAGAGATGATATTATTGATGGATACAGTTTGAGGTAGTTGCTGGGTAATATGCATTTTTATGCAGGGGTCTCATAGAATGAGTTATAGCACTATTCATCATAACCAAGATGCCGTCACTTACATCCCCACTAGAAATTATTGATTCAGCATGTGACAAAAGTGCCCAAATGTCCTCCAAATAATGAGGCCACTCTGAGAAAAAAGTGTAAAAGAATGAGAAATATCGAAGGAAATATTATTACCTATTCATTATTTCTGACAATCATAGAATTTTTATTCACTTATGTGCAGGTATCTCGTGGAGAACTTTTATCACATAGTTGGATACATATTTGAGACCAGAAAAACCATTTCAGAAAGTAGTTCCAAGATAGTTTCCACGAAAGTCATTTTCTAGGCATTCTACGTGTTACAGCTATTGGCCTGTAAGTATAATATTTAATTGCAATTAGTTGCCAATACGAGTCACGATATAAGGTTACTAAACCTGAAAACATCATTGAATAACACGTTAATTAAGAAATAAAAGCAAGTTTAAAAATGACTTCGGTTCTCCTTTAAGGCTGCTTTTGTCATTACATAACGATATCAGTAGCATTATAACTGAGGATTAGAATATAATCAAGCCAAAGCAAGCAGCAGGAAGCAATGACGGTTAACAATGACTGAGAACTGGGAGCGTTTATATACAAATCAGGTCCATAAATATTTAGACGTTGACAAAGTTATTGTTTTTTTAGTCGTCTATCACAGTATATTAGAGCTGAAATTAAATAATGGGGTGAACAGTGTCGGAATTACACCATTCACCCCATTATTTCACCCCCCTCCACACATATATCCTTTTTTAAAGGGACACAAAGTTATTGGACAGTTGGTTGCTCAGCTGTTTTATAGCCAGATGTGTGTTATTCCCTTATTATTTCACTTACAAGTAAGCAGATAAAAGGTCTAGAGTTGATTTCAAGTATGGCGTTTGGATTTGGAATCTGTTTCTGTTAACAATCAATCAATCTGAAGTCCAAAGAGCCTTCGCTGCCATCGAAGCTAGCTTCAGGGGTGAAAAAAAAACCCTTCAGAACAGAACACTTTCTCAGCGGATCTGTGTCAAAGTCAACGATCAAGAAACACCTTCACCAAAGTAAATACGGAAGATTTATCATAAGATTGGAAACCACTGGTGAGCCTTAAAATATCTTTGAAGCATACCACCTCATGCTATGGCATGGGCATGGACGGCTGCCAGTGGAACTCATTCCCTTTTATTTATTGATGTGAGTGCTGACAAAAACAGCAGG
Source organism: Neoarius graeffei (assembly GCF_027579695.1). Lineage (NCBI taxonomy): Eukaryota > Metazoa > Chordata > Actinopteri > Siluriformes > Ariidae > Neoarius > Neoarius graeffei. The sequence goes on along the minus strand of NC_083595.1, from coordinate 43,461,338 downwards.
ACGAATTCTCAAGTGTACAGGGCTATATTATCTGCTCAGATTCAGCCGAATGCTTCAAAATATACCGTAGTATTGGCTACTTCTTCATACTGCAGATGGATAATGACCCGACAAATACTTCAAAAGCAGCCCAAGATGTTTTTAAGGCAAAGAAGTGGAATTTTCTGCACTGGTCATGTCAATTGAGCTGCGCGTCAGACGCTGAAGGCAAACACCCCAAAAACAGGCAAGAACTGAAGACAGCTACAATAAAGGCATGGCAGAGTATCACCAGAGAAGAAGCCCAGTGTCTGGGGATGTCTATGGGTTCCAGGATTTGCAACCAAGTATTAAAAAGGACAATTTAATTACCTCGCCCGCTACGGAGTAAGCAGGGCGAGGTATTGTTTTCGGTCAGGTTTCTTTGTTTTTATTGTTAGCAACATTACGGGAAAACAGCTGGACCAATCTTCATGTAACTTTCAGGATAGATGGGCACTGGTCTTAAATAGAATCTCCAACATTTCGAGGGTCATCTGGTCAAGGTCAAAGTCACAGTGACCAAAAAGGTAAAAATAAATAAAAAAAAAAGCTCTGAGCTCAGACTGCAGGAGCGCTGCCTTGGAAAGACTCCTCCCACAAACACGCTGATTGCATCACTACCTGCCAGGTATACAAACTGACACCAAAATCCTAGTATATAAGGCTGTTGTTCTACCAACGCTTCTGTATGGCTCGGAGTCCTGGACTACTTATCGACGGCACATGAAGGCCTTTGAGAAATACCATCAACCCTGCCTCCGCCGTATCCTGGGTGTCAACTGGAAGGATCGACGAACAAATGTCAGTATCTTGGAAGAGTCCAAATGCACCAGTAGTGAAGCCATGGTGTTGCAAAATCAACTTCGTTGGTTGGGACGTCTCTTATGAATGAACGACTCTCGCCTTCCCAAGCAGCTTTTATTCGGCCAACTTGGCTTTCCAGCAAGATCGAAGGGAGGACAAAGGAAGCGTTTTAAGGATAACTTGAAAGCATCTCTAAAGTCCTGTGGTATTAGTGTTAACAACTGGGAGGATGCTGCTATTAGCAGATCCAGTTGGCGAAAGGCCGTCCATGAGGGTGTGTCCCACTTTGAGCTAGAAAGGCGAACCAAGGTCCTGGAGAAACATTTGCTGCGCAAGGAAAGGGAAAAGGCACCTTTACCGCACACTGCCGCTAATAATGCTACGTTTGCGGAAGGCTGTGCGCCTCCCGCATTGGATTGTTTAGTCACCTGCGGGTGCATAAAATCTAAACATTTTTTGGTGGACAATCTTACTCGCTATCGAGTGATCCCTGATGACTGACTGTCATGGGATGGTTTCTTGGTTCATTTACATATGCAGAGGAAGGGGGGGTTGGCCACGCCCATTTTTAAACCCCATTGATAAAAACTTCCCCGCTCTGGTGATTTATTATTATTATTATTATTATTACCTCGTCCGCTACAGACTAGACTAAAGAAATTGCTTTCAGACATGTTTGTGCTTATTACAGACACAAAGTGCGTTCCACTGAGCTCTAGCGCCAGGCCATTTCCGGGAAATAAGAGTTTGAGTCATGGCGACAGTGTGTGTATGTCAGCCTTGGTTCGAAGGTTTCAGTTTCAAAAACTGTAAAAGGTAAGAGTCGAATAATATAAAGTACAGACACTTGGTATATTTTACTAAAGCCTAGGTCACAACCGGACGTACGATTTTTTGGCCGTGCGATTTTTGGCGTTTCCCAAATCGCTGCATTTTTTTTTGTTCGTGGAGAAAGACGCACGTTGGCCGTAAGTTTGTCTTGCAACCTGAAAAAAACGTAAGCGCCCGTAGAGTTTGTTTGACATGACAAAGAACCTCTGCGGCCGGTCTGCGGCCAGTCTACGGCTCGAAAATCAGCACATCACATGCGCGCCCTCCATGCGTTTCTTGCGTTTTTTTGCACGTAGACCGGCCGTAGGAGCACGTACGGCCGGTTGTGACTGAGGCTTAATGTGATTTTTAAATTGCTCATTTTTGGATTACGCTTCATTTTTGTGCCTACTGCCTCATAGAGTACATATATCTGCTATATTTACTGTATGGACATGGGATCAGAAAACTATTTTATTTATAAGCAGTAGCCACGGCGGCACGGTGGTGTAGTGGTTAGCGCTGTCGCCTCACAGCAAGAAGGTCCTGGGTTCGAGCCCCATGGCCGGCGAGGGCCTTTCTGTGTGGAGTTTGCATGTTCTCCCCGTGTCCGCGTGGGTTTCCTCCGGGTGCTCCGGTTTCCCCCACAGTCCAAAGACATGCAGGTTAGGTTAACTGTCCAACTTGTCCAGGGTGTACCCCGCCTTTCGCCCGTAGTCAGCTGGGATAGGCTCCAGCTTGCCTGCGACCCTGTAGAAGGATAAAGTGGCTAGAGATGATGAGATGAGATGAGCAGTAGCCACATGGACCCATAGAGGACCCATTTGTTTTTCATGATATCTTCTTTCATATTCATCATAAGTGCTACCGGGTGAGATCTGTTTTGCCTGGCAACACTTGTTTAATTTATAATTATGCTTATGTCAGTTTGTTCAATTACTGTTGGGTGCGATCACCTGTAAAAAGTGCTAGAATTCCTACACTGTTCATGTGATTTGAATATAATTATACTCAAATTAAGGCTGAACTTCATTTCAACTCTGATTTTCTGTGGCAGACAGCTGAACTCGCAATAACGTGCTATCAATGTCCAGATATTTATGGACCTGACTGTGTTTTATACAATTTCATGACATTTATGTTTTTTATCTACTAATGCAGAGATTCTCAAACTGTGGTACGCGGGCTCCATTCTAGTGGTACGCCAAAGAATCACTTAATTAAATATAAATTTTAAAAAAAAGTGAAATACTATCCATAATATCCGAATGGATGAAAATATCTTATCAGCTGATGACAAGAAAATGAAAGGAGATACAAATTAAGTTAATAACTTAAAAAAGTTTGCAAGTGCTTCTGGGTAGCCATACGTAGCGTATGTACGCATTCCCGCCGGTTCCGCTGACAGACGGTTATCCGCCATTGGTAGACTAGGCTGTGATGGGAAAAGGTGGAGGTAGCTTTGCTAATTATGACGAGTATGTCATAATTACTATCGTGGCTTAAATCCGCGAATGGGAGTGTGGATCAGGAAAGAGGGAGAACTGAAGAGAACGTGTGTGAGCCAAGCGCGGATGCTAAAGACAGTGGCAAAACCAGCCCCAGAACTGCTAGCAAACGGCAGAAACCAGTGAGGAGGAAGTATGACAAAAAATACATAAAGCTGGGATTCATTTGGAGTGGGACAGAGGAGCTGCCCAGGCCGCAGTGTGTTGTATGCGGGGACGTTCTGAGCAATGAGTCCATGAAACCATCGCATCTCAAATGGCATCTTACAACCAAACACACAGCACTAAAGGACAAACCAATGGATTTTTTTTACGAAAACGTGATGAACTGAAGCAGTCCAAGTCCACCATTTTGTCCTATGGTACACCCGTAGCCAAAGCACAGGAAACTTCATATCGTGCCAGCCTCCTGATCGCCAGAGCCGGTAAGCAGCACACAATCGGGGAACTGCTATGTTTACCATTAGCCAAAGAGATGACACGTATCATGTGTGGAGAGAAAGCTGCCAGAGAGTTAAACTTTTATGTGCAATTAATTGTATTTGATTCATTATTTAAGTACAGTGTTTTATTTTCCTATATTTAAACACAGTGTTACTGTTCAAAGTACTGTGCGTAATGTTACAGTGGCCAACAATATTAAATATACTTGTTAAATAAAACCTCCGCCTTGTTTTTAATGAATACTTAGGCCTACTACGCTACTGCATTTTAATGTTGGTCATTATGGTGGTACTTGGACAGCCAAGTATTTTCTGAGGTGGTACTTGGTGAAAAAAGTTTGAGAACCACTGTACTAATGCATATGTGATTGTATAAGGCACTGCTAGAATTTTATAGTTTAACATACATCAGACATCAAACCAGGAGATTTCTGGGCAGGATAAAGATAGTATGGGTCAAGGAAAAACCTTCGTAATGATAATTTCTGACTGTGAGTATAATCTGAGCGCTCGTAAAAGGTAATGGTTTGATTTAAAATTGAATAAACTTCCGGCCTCAAATAACTCCGTCATTATTATAAGGTGATAGCAGATAGATTATAGTGAATGAAAAAGTCAGGCCAAGGTCAGTGACTCAGCTGTTACAGAGCTGATTTCTTTTCTCAGGTTCGCTTTTCTTCAGCATGTCTATCTGTCTGTGGGAGTTCACTGAACTTATTTGTACTTATTGCAGATGTTAGTTACTCTATCCCCACAGTGAGCGAGCAGTTGCAGAGTGAGTGTCCTCATAGCAAGCACACTTACTGATCTGAAAAGTGCATTGGATCACTTGTACTAGTCCTGGATTATGGATGGACAGATAGACAGGGTGGATACCGGGCCTAAACAATGGTTAAGTATAAGATTGAATATGATGCGTTTTCTGACTCGATCCACTGATTGGCTGAATAATATACAAGATTGAACAGGTAATAAGTTCTAAACATGTACATATACAAATAGGAGTCACGTTATAGAGCAGTCTTCTCAACCACTCTAATGGGCCGCGATTTTTTTTTCCCCCCAAGTTGAAGTTCATTTTTACTCATAGTAAGGTACAATTGCTGGGTTGCACTCAACATCACATCCGCCTCATTAAGCTACGGTCACTCTACAGCTTGCGATGCTTTGCGATGGGTTATCAATGAAAATGAGGCATTTTGGTGGCGATATACACGAGCTAAAACTTGTGGTCACACAGCACACGAACACTTGACTGTCACACCATCATGCACTTGAGTCTGGCGCAGCTCGAGCAGCCGCACACGCTCGCGGAGTGCATTGTGCGTGCGCTTGGGATCCGGACGTTATGGGAAACACCTGATACTGATTTGAGCGCGACCAGCACGCGAAGATACGGATACTTTTCACGTAGGCTTTGCGAAGTATCATCATTATCACGCTTGTTTCTAGCCATGTTTATAACACTGTTTAACCCATTGACGCCTGAAACGCCTGCAAAAAAACGTCTGCAAATGCCTAAGCCAGTTTTTAGAAAAGGTCCCCATCTAGTGTCGGCCGGGGAAGTTGGGTTTTGGATAAAACAGGCAGGGTGTAGTCTACGCTCTATCACATATGCCTACCTAACCTAACGTAGGCTAATAGTCACATCGCATTATAGGGCTTTACCCGAGTGCAAAATGAAAAAGTTGCAACAAACTAAATTAAGGTTTGGACAGCCAACAGAAGAGCAGGGAAAGAGAAGGAGGGAAGGTGAGAAAATATGTGACCCCTCACCGAATCCAGGGACACATGTCGGCCGAAACGAATCCGAGATAATCGCAAAAGAAGCATTTTTTTCGAAATTTGTTATTTTTGTTTTTTTCCATCATGTGCAAGTTGAGATCTTGAAGAATGCAATCAGTATTTCAGATAATAGATTGTTTTGTTGGAAAAGCATACATTTTTTGTTGCAAATTGTCTCGTTTTTGTCAGGACTGTAGCCTGCTGGGGGGTGTGGGTAAATTACCATATGGGCCATTCACATGATGATTTAAGTCATTTGGGGTTTTTTTCGCGAATCAGCTGTATGATACGAGCTGAGCTCGTGGCTACTTAAGCTGCATAGAGGCATGTAATTTCACTATGGAATGAGCAAGCTAAACAGAGCGCAGAGGAGCTGAAACACCGCGAAGCAAACAGACGCACGGTATTTACATCGGAGATGACCATTTCTAGCAAAAAAAACGCAACCTCGTTTTCCAGATTTGAATGGAATACTTGAATGATCGGATGATACACGGACGGTTCTAGGACTACTTTCCATCGGAGGCATTGATGTGTGCAAGGCGCCGTTTCTCTTTCTGATGGGGTGAGTTTATTAATCTAAGGCTGTGTGGTTATTTTTGCATGTAACGGAGAGTGTTGTGGTTTGGTTAAGCCTGGGTCACAACCGGACGTACGATTTTTTGGCCGTGTGATTTTTGGCGTTTCCCAAATCGCTGCGTTTTTTTTTTTGTTCACGGAGAAAGACGCGCGTTGGCCGTAAGTTTGTCTTGCAACTTGTAAAAACCGTAAGCGCCCGTAGAGTTTGTTTTACATGACAACGAACCTCTGCGGCCGGTCTACGGCTCGAAAATCAGCACGTCACATGCGCGCTCTCGTGCGTTTCATGCGCGCCTTCCGTGCGTTTCTTGCATTTTTTGCATGTAGACCGGCCGTAGGAGCACATACGGCCGGTTGTGACCGAGGCTTTACATGAAACTAGCATTGTGTTAGTTGTGTCATCATCGTGCTATCCTTCTTTCTTACGGTGTGAGTAATTTTTCAACCACAAAACGTTAAAGTATACTTTAGGACTTATTTTTGTACTTCATAATTGTGTTGGGCATACTTTGCATGGAAGGAAAATTTACGTGGTGATCTTTGTTTACATGAAAGTAGCATCGTGCTAGCTCGTAGGGGGTAGGGCTTTCCTTAATGTCATGCAGATGAGCACCATTATGTGCCCACCCTGCACCCAGAGTAGCTGAGATGGAAAACTTTGAGGGCGATTTTCTCCCTTTTCTGTTTTAAGAGGTATGCACTTTCAAAAGGCCACACATTCTTCAAATATTGTCAGATCTCCACATGGAAGGCATCATTGGAAAGCTTAGAAACTGTACTTTCTGAATCTGTCAATAACTCAAAATGCTCCTGGGCGGACATGTGTCCCTGGATTCCGTTATCTGACACATATTGTCAGTGCAGTGGCAGACCGTTCAGCGGTGTCATGCCAACTTTCCAAGGGGAAACGTTTCATTGTCATTGCCTATTACATTTTAGTTAGCATTTCGAGAAACATTCAAAACTACGTTGTCACAGGCAGCCCTGTGCAGGGCTGAGTAAACGGGCTTGTTCGAGTAACTCTCTCTCTCTCTCTCTTTCTCTCATAACTCTCTCTCTCACTCACTCACACACACACAGACACACACACATACACACACATAATACACTCTCACACACTCTCTCTAATACATAGTCTTCACACAGAACTAATAGCTCTACATTCTAATGTAATTTAAGATAATGAAATGTAAATAATGCCAATACTTCAGGTAGCTGAGCAATACACTCAGTTCAGTTTTGACTTTTATGTCAGACAAAACTCCACAGTTATGATGGCACAGTTTTAGAATTGTTGAAGTAAATGTGTTATGAGCCAAACTTACATTACAGGCAATGGTGAGAACACTCTGTTTCAGAGAATGCATGCAAATGGATCTCAATTCAAGACAGCCAGATAGACTGATGCCTTTACATTACTGCTCAGAATGTCTCTACACATACAGACACCCACAAATAACACACAAACTCTCTCAAGCTCTCTCTCACGCACACACTCACTCACACTATTATTATAAGGTGTAATACTAAAGCTTACAATTCAGCAGTTCACACCCTTTCTGTCATGTGTATGCTGCAATGTAAATAATGCCAATACTTTAGGTAACTGGTACTTTAGGTATGTATACTCAGTTCAAGAGTTCACTACTTTTCTACTTTTATGTCAGATAAAACACCACAGTTATGGTGCCACAGTTTTAGAATTGTTAAAATAAATGTGTCCTCCACCAAATCTATCCTTATTTATTTATTTATTTATTTATTTATTTAAGTTGTGCCGGGGGGCTTCGGTGCTGTCAGCCATGTTTGACCTCAGTATTTGAAAAATCCTGGCTACGGCCCTGCTCGAGCGAAGTACACTATATGGCCAAAAGTTTGTGGACACCTGACCATCATTCTCCAGGGATGAGAGTGGGTGGTCACCAAAAAAGCAGAAAACAAGATGGCGCCCAAAGCCGGGGATCTGGGAGGGATATCCCCCCAGGAAAATTTTGAAAAATAAGGCCTTACAAACCACTTTTCCTGCAATCTGAGCTGTAGTAGATAAAAAAAATCTGTTGTCTTTTTTATATATTTACATGAAAATATGTTTCAAATCAATATGAGTATTGTTTGAATTCAAAATAAAATCACATTCTACATTCAAGGGTATGGTTATAATTTATGATCAACAAAAATGACAAACTAAATTCACATTAAACGTAAGTTTTATTAATTATCAAAATGTTCATATATTAAATAAAATTTCTTAGGGAGAAAAGGTCAGTCACCCTACTGTATGTCCTCATTAGTTGCATATGATTTCAAAGTCTTTTGAAATATTTAAGTTTTCAAAACTGTCAGCATTAATTCAGATTTACTGACCATCATATACATGTTCAATGTATTAAATCAAACGAATGCTAAGTTTATGGGATAATGTCTATGCACACTTTATACAATTATTTATAGTTCACAGTCACTTCTCATTTTCATTTAATCATTTCGACGACTTCTTCAGCTTTTTGGCCAAAGACAAAAGCTTGTCAGTCCTCTCTGTTTTTTATACCAGCATCGATTTCACGTACCTTCGCTTCGTCTCGCTTGTCAATTGTATTCGGCATTTTGAGTAAAAAAGCCGATACGAAAGAGAAACGTATTTTTGAAGCGCAGCGACGATGAACACGTGCAAGTTTCAATAAAATAAAACGATGCGGGTACTTTTGTAAGAACTGTTATGATTGGCTTTTGTTCTCTCTCACACTCTTGTAACAACTGTTATGATTGGCTATCATGCTCTCGCCAGCGATGTTTTGGCCAATTACATTGTAGATAACACGTATTCTACCGCGAGACTTAGCGAGACTAAAGATGGCGAAAATGTAAACATGTAACATCGTCGTATGCTTGAGTATCACGAAGGAAGATACCCCAACCCCCCTCAATGAAAAAAACATCTCAACTGATTTGGCATAATATCGATTTTTGCTCAGAAAAAGCGGAAATCCGCCGAAAAGCGGAAAACTCTCAACCCTGATTCTCATATGTGCTTTTTGAACATCCCATTCCAGAGAGTGCTTGTGGGGATTTGTGTTCATTCAGCCACAAGAGCATTAGTGAGGTCAGACACTTGCCCCTTTTCCACCAAAGCAGTTCCAGGGCTGGTTCGGGGCCAGTGCTTAGTTTGGAACCGGGTTTTCTGTTTCCACTGACAAAGAACTGGCTTTGGGGTCAGAAAAACCGGTTCCAGGCTAGCACCAACTCTCTGCTGGGCCAGAGGAAAGAACCGCTTACGTCAGCGGGGAGGCGGAGTTGTTAAGACCAACAACAATAACAAGACTGCGGAAGATCGCCATTTTTAAGCGACAAGAAGCAGCAGCTGTACAAACGCGAAGTCTTCCATTATTATTATTATTGCTGTTGTTGCTGCTGCTGCTTCTTCCGTGTTGTTTTTGCTTTGATATTCGCGCCAAGGTTTATGCAAACGTAGCGACGTAACTGACATATACAGCGACGTAATGATGTATACAGCGACGTAACTGACGTATACAGCAACGTAATGACGTGGCTTCCCTTAGCACCATGAGCTATGGAAAAGCAAACTGGTTCTCAGCTGGCTCGCAAGTTGAACGAGTTGTGAACCAGCACCAGCACTGGCCCCGAACCAGCCCTGGAACTGATTTGGTGGAAAAGGGGTAACCGATGTCAGACGAGGGGTCCTGGGATGCACTCAGTGTTCAGTGGGGTTGTGGTCAGAGCTCTGTGCAGGACAATCAAGTTTTTCCACACCAACATTAGCAAGCCATGTGTTCACGGACCTCACTTTGTACATAAGAGCACTGTCGAGCTGGAACATGTTTGGCCTTTTTGGTTCCAGTGAAGGGAAATTGTAATGCTACAATATACAAAGACATCCTATACAATTGTGTGCTTCCAGCTTTGTGGCAACAGGTTGGAGAAGAACGACATATTGGCGTTATGGTCAGGTGACCACAAACATTTAGCCGTATTTTGTATCTGAGCTGTAGGTGAGAACCTGAAATGTCCACATCAAACTTCACGCAGTAGAGGCTGGTGATAGTAAGTGGTGTTACTTTACAACAGAATCTGGAACAGACAAAACACACTAATGTACACTGTTTTGTAGAAGGCTCTACTACTCACCACAGTGACCGCATCGTTGACAAGCGACTCTCCAAAGACGATGATGAAGAGCATCTCGTTAACATGGACCTCCTCGAACACAGCGAGCACTGCGACAGGATCCACAGCTGAGATCAGAGCTCCGAACAGCAGGAACTCCATCAGGCCTGCCTCCACTTTATCATCTACACACACAAGCACATGGATACAATCCCAGTCCCAGCTACTCCCTTTCTTCATCACTGTGCGATATGACATTTACAAACGCACTGACTAATTCAGTATAACCTTTACACTCCTGTCCCGTTTTATAACAACTCACCGATGACCCCTGCCTGCTTCACTCCATAGAGACAGAACCCTGTACAGAAGGCGTTCCACAGAGTCCCCACCACCGCATACATCAAAATGGCACCCAGGTTGTCGAAAAACAGGCGGGCAGGCATAAAATACCCAGCATCCCCCACTATGGTGGGGAGCAGGAAAAGGAAGAAGAGGCCTGGGTCCAGCTGGTAGAGCTGCTTCTTGCTGGCAATGAGCACCACACCACCCAGGACCAGACCCAACAGAATCAGCATGCAGCTTTCCGGGACCACCGTAGTAAAGCGCTGTGAGAAGTGGAACACTGAAAGAGATACAGGAAGTGAAATGAGCTTTTATACCTCACCATGGAGCCCTGAATGCGTAAATATAAGACAGTACAGGAGTTATAATTCAGATAGAGTTACAAATTGCACAAAAATGGTCGGAACATGTTCTGTACCAGGGGTTCTCAACCTTTTCTGCTTTAAGGCCCACCTATTCATCCTTGTAATGAGTCGGGGCCCATTAAAAAAAGATTTCCAATTATTTTGGCTCATGTATTCTATTAGAATCTAATAATTTATCGTAAAGTGTATGAATGGGATGCGACATCACTCCCTGTTACAGATGGGAGCCCAGGAATTAAATAAATGCAATAAAAACAAAGGTGTTTTTAATTGTAGGTATTGTATGGATGTAAAACTGTACGGATGTGCCAGAAGCCAACATAAAACCATGCATGCAGGTCATTCTCAGTCAAAAAGGATTAATGATCCAAAAGTGGAGTCTGGTCCATTAACACAAGAACTTATTGCCATGTTTGTTTCCAGCAAACAAGCAAGTTATTAAAACCAAGAAGTACACTCAAAAGAAGTGGATACAGAAACCACTCAATGGGATTAGATCCTTACACGCTAACAAAGAAGGATTTTTCCTATGAAAGAAAGATTTACTCGCTAAATTTGACATTAGTAGAATAAATTTTGATCCCGTTGTAGCCGGAACTAAATACAAAGACAATAGTTATGCATACTATTAATTAACTTAATGTGAAAATAATCAACAGATTTTTTTTTTGTTTAAAGATTGTGTATAATTTTAGCCTTTTGTATTTGTAATTATTTGTATCTGTACATGCACGACCCCACCAGCTCTGCTGATCAACTTATCACCTTTAAATAAAGTCATTCATTCATTCATTCATTCATTCTGAGCTGGAAAATTATCCATCCGTTGAGTTCCTCAACATCTCAAACTACATGGTGCTGCAGACATCGTTCTACATGGACAAACAGATGAAAACCTGGAAGAGCATGGAGGAGAACAACTTTTAATATGTGGCTGGGTTAAAGATCTGAGGATCAGGACACTACAAAATACATCCCGTATCATTTTTGCCCGGGTAAGGAGGAATTTCTGGGCTTTGTACGCGTCATTGCAATGGTTGCTAGGATGCTAGAAGTTTTAGTATCGGGTGTAAACAAACCACAGCTGTTCGATTCTCAATCCTCCCTGCTCTTCTCTTCCAGCAGGCATCACAGATCCATAGAATTTACCCACAAATGTATTTATTTATTCTGCCCACTGCTCATGTGCTCTGTGTGTGTGCACATGCACACGGGGGTTAAATGCAAAGGAGGAATGTGACAATAATAAAGACTTGTTCTTCTTAATTTACCCACATGTATCTATTCTAGGCAGCACGGTGGTGTAGTGGTTAGCGCTGTCGCCTCACAGCAAGAAGGTCTGGGTTCGAGCCCCGTGGCCGGCGAGGGCCTTTCTGTGTGGAGTTTGCATGTTGTCCGCGTGGGTTTCCTCCGGGTGCTCCGGTTTCCCCCAAAGACATACAGGTTAGGTTAACTGGTGACTCTAAATTGACCGTGAGTGTGAATGGTTGTCTGTGTCTATGTGTCGGCCCTGTGATGACTTGGCGACTTGTCCAGGGTGTACCCCGCCTTTCGCCCGTAGTCAGCTGGGATAGGCTACAGCTTGCCTGCGACCCTGTAGAACAGGATAAAGCGGCTAGAGATAATGAGATGAGATGTATTTATTCTACTTGAAAGGTGTGCGTCAAACCAGCTACCGGATTTGGGCCACGACAACATCCTGAACTATTTAGTATTTGGCTTCAAACTTGAAAAAATTTCATGGCCCACTAGATGGTGCTTCGTGGCCCATCGAGAAAGACCGTTCTATATAAAAAGAGATGCCATATTTGTATGAAATATGATAACTCTTAACATCTGTTACTACTTAATTACTGTTAATTTTGTTTGACATTAAGCTGCATTGCTGTATTTCAACAAAAGAGGGGAAAAAAGTCACTTTTGTAATCCAGATAAAGTGGCAAAGCTGCTTCTTGATTTCTTTCCGTTAGAAAAACTGCTTCAATAAAACAGAAATTCATTTTTAAAACTGAGTAAACATCTCTTCCTGAGCTGACTTGGCTTAATAAGGTTAAGGAACTCATAATGTAAATTTATCCATGTACAAAAATAAATTGTTTAATATGATTTTAGAAGCACCCAGGAAACAGGTACAGGTCATTTGAACCTGTGCACTAACAAAGTAACAGGAGGGGATTCATGGTGACGTTGATTAAAATACACAACCAGTGAGCTGGCAATGATACTTGAAGTACATGCGGTGCTGCACGTAGTTGGAACTAAAAACTGAAAGAGGTGACTGTGGTCATAAGCACTTAACTGATGAATACTACTATTCTGCAACATGTAAGAAATTAAACACTCAAAGGCACGCTGTTACAGGAAAACCAGAATGTCAAGGACGTAGTAGCTCATCTGGCCTGCCATCAAAACAACCGTGATGACCAAAACATCAAACAGAACTGAAATGTGACAATACCAACCTCCATGACAAACTGTTTACAACATCTCATCTCATTATCTCTAGCCGCTTTATCCTTCTACAGGGTCGCAGGCAAGCTGGAGCCTATCCCAGCTGACTACGGGTGAAAGGCGGGGTACACCCTGGACAAGTCGCCAGGTCATCACAGGGCTGACACATAGACACAGACAACCATTCACACTCACATTCACACCTACGCTCAATTTAGAGTCACCAGTTAACCTAACCTGCATGTCTTTGGACTGTGGGGGAAACCGGAGCACCCGGAGGAAACCCACGCAGACACGGGGAGAACATCCGCACAGAAAGGCCCTTGCCGGCCACGGGGCTCGAACCCAGACCTTCTTGCTGTGAGGCGACAGCGCTAACCACTACACCACCGTGCCGCCCCTGTTTACAACAAAGGACTAAATTTTGTTCCCCAAGGGAAGATCGACCCAAAACATCAATCAGAACTGAATTCGCATAATAAATGAGAGAAGAGATACAATTCTAGTCAGAAGAAAATTTGTTAAGTTGAACTAATTTGTTCGCCAAAAATTGACAATACAATGACCAAGTTTTGTGCAGAAGGTTGAGTTTTTTCAAATAAAACAAACAATCAGAACTGAAATCTATTAAAAATACAGAGAGGAGATACGATTTAACTGAAAATAAACAAAGATGTAAACAACAGGAAAATCAACAAACAAACGACCAAGTTTTGTTCCCCGAGGGAAGCTCGACCCAAAACATCGATCAAAACTGAAATCGGGTGAGAACTATGAGAGGAGATACAATTCTAATAAGTAGTCCCAAAATTCGTTACGCTGACCTAATTAGCAGTTCGTTAGCAAATAATTTGACAATACAACGACCAAGTGTTGTGCAGAAGGTCTAGGGCCCAATCCCAATTCTAATTTCTACCCCTACCCCTCCCCCTTCCCCTCCCCCTTCCCCTTGGCCCTTCCCCTTGAAACTGAGCTACAAGGGATAGGGCTTGAAATTCAACCCTTACGTATTGGGATAGCCCTTCAACGATCGCATACGTCATCGCGTACCTCCGTCAGCGTTTACGTTAGCAAAACGCGACCAAATGCGTCATTGGCTGCGACCAGCCGCTACAGTCAGAGCCAGAAATCTCTGCTGGCAGGGTGTGATTTGTTAACTAACACCACTGAATGGGATATCTTTGGCGCTTCGTGCACCACATCCGACAGAATGAGGTGTCAGAACACTCATGTAAACAATAAAAGCGAGAATAACAGAACAAAACGTACGCAGTCAAGCAACCGAAAACAATACTCACTCCCAAAGCTTTTTAGCAGCAGCTTGGATTTCAGAAATCGCTGCTCATTCTCAGCTCGAAAGCGAATCAAGCGGCGTGTTTCCTCTGGATAACAACTTAAAACACGTAAATAATGGAGAAAATACATTTATGACAATCTTTCGCCGCGGGAACCGCCATCTTTCTGAAATCCGCATGAAATCTCGCTGAAATCCGCATGGCATTGTGGGAAATCACTCAAACCCCTTCATTCGGAGTCAGCTCCAGGAAAATCTCCGTTTGGAGGGGTACAGAAGCCCTACCCCTTCCCCTACCCCTCCGCGTTAACTGGGATTGGGATACCCCTACCCCTTCATGTGAACGCGCAAAATGGAGGGGAAGGGCCAAGGGGTTGGTCCAAGGGGTGAAATGGGATTCGGCCTAGTTCTTTCAAACAAAACAATCAGAACCGAAATCCATTGAGAACTGAGAGAGGAGACACGATTTAACTGAAAATAAACAAAGTTGTAAACAAATTGTTTACAAGAGGAAAATCAAACAAACAAGTTTTGTTCCTCAAGGGAAGATCGACCCAAAACATTGATCAGAACTGGAATCGGATAAGAAATAAGACAGGAGATAAAATTCTACTGAGAGACCTGGAAAATTTGTTAATTTGGCCTAATTAGTAACTCATTAGGAAAAACTTGACAAAACAACCACCAAGTTTTGTGCAGAATGACGAGTTCTTTCAAACAAAACAATCGGAATGGAAATCCGTAGAGAACTGACGGAGGAGATACGATTTCACTGAATTGTGGACGACGGACGCCACGCCATGGCAACAGCTCATCAGCCTTATTACCAGATTGTGGTAATCATGGCACATCCCAAAAAGTTTTATCCATCTTATACAGACCTGTTTACCCCAAATTTGCCCTGTCAGTAGTCTTGCAGTATCTTGTCAGTAGTTTTGGTAAGCTGTCAGTAGGAATTTTACTGGGGTCCAATCTATGTATTGTATCGAAGACAAAAAGTAGAAAGCAGCCTATTAGATAATAGTACTCATTCAAGTTGAAAGTAAGTGATAGATTACATGAACAAAATTTTAAAAATTAAAATCTAGCACTGGTCTTATTTTTTCTGTCAAGTTAAGCACCTGTGAGAACCAAAAAGCAAACCCATGTAAGATTCTAGATCTGCTCCATAATCCTCATATTACCAAGCCTAGACTCTAAGGCCAAGTTTACATTAGACCGTATCTGTCTCGTTTTCTTCGCGGATGCACTGTCCGTTTACATTAAACCGCCTGGAAACGCCAGGAAACGGGAATCCGCCAGGGTCCACGTATTCAATCCAGATCGTGTCTGGTCCGGTGCTGTGTAAACATTGAGAATACGCGGATACGCTGTGCTGAGCTCTAGCTGGCGTCGTCATTGGACAACGTCACTGTGACATCCACCTTCCTGATTTGCTGGCGTTGGTCATGTGACGCGACTGCTGAAAAACGGCGCGGACTTCCGCCTTGTATCACCTTTCATTAAAGAGTATAAAAGTATGAAAATACTGCAAATACTGATGCAAATACTGCCCATTGTGTAGTTATGATTGTCTTTAGGCTTGCCATCCTTCCACTTGCAAGTGGTAAGTGATATGCACTGAGATCACACACACAGCGGCTCAGTCCCAAATCACTGCTCGTGCGCTATACTTGCGCGCTCTGTGAGCTGCGCAGGGCCGGAGTGCGCACCCTCCAGAGGGCACTCGCTGTTCAGGGCGGAGTGATTTGGAGCGCAGGATGCCTGCGGAGCTGAGCGTATCCGTGTATTGGCGTTGCTATGTGCACGCGAATCGTGTATTGGCGTTGCTGTGTGCACACTAATCGTTTTAAAAACGTTAATCTGATGATCCGCTGATACGGTCTAATGTAAACCCCACCTAAGGTCTACTTGTTGACTCCTCATACATTTCATTATTTCAGTATCTCTGAAATAACCAGAAGACTAGCATTAATACTTATTTAGGATGCTACAATAAGAAAAAATATTTCAGAGACCATACTATGCTCTAATAGGCTACTTAATACTTGATTGGCAGCTATACTGATCTCACACTCTTTACTAACAAATCACAAGTCATTGATACCTGGCAACTTAACAAAACAAGAAAAAAAATGTCAACATCAAAAAAGTTTAATTTCAAGTTAACAAAGTTTGACATTGGTTAATAACTGAACATGCATTTATGGCAACTCAATTATGGCATTCAATGTCAGGATATGCTAAACATTTAACAAAGTCAATAAAACATTTTAAAATTTAACTTTAAAGGAACAAATTATTTTCACAAACACATGACGGACAAAAAATGATCTGTAGCTTCTGAATAAGAGTTCATTCAAAACATGTTGAATTGTTCCAATATTGTCATGCTATCTATGAAACATTTGGCAACATTTCGGCCATAAATCGTAGTTTTTGGACAAGAATTCGTAGTCCGTATTTTGTTTTGAAAAATCGTAGGAACTACGGACAAATCGTAGGAGTAAACAGGTCTGCTTATACCACAGCAGTTTGCCGATGATTACAAATGTTTTCTTCATTAGACAACACCACATCATAATTTTTATCCATTTATAGTTACATTTAATGTTGTGGAATACACCCATACACCTGCTGTTCTGTGCAGTTCTCTAATCAGCCGATCCCTTGACAGCATAAAATCATGTAGATACAAATCAAGAGCTTCAGTTAATGTTCACTTCACACATCAGAATGGGAAAAATTATAATCTCAAAGTGTGACTTTCTTTCACTGTGGTATGGGTGTTGGTTTCAGCCAGATGGACTGGTTTGAGTATTTCAGAAACTGCTGATCTCCTGGGGTTTTCACACACAAACAACAGTCTCTAGAGTTTACACAGAATGGTGCGAAAAACAAAAAACATTGAGTGGGCGACAGTTCTGTGGGTGGAAACAAGGGCCATCCTTAAAAAAAAATCCGTTTCCTGTCCACCGGGTGAGCAAAAAAATTTTCAGTCGGGAGGGAGGGATTTTTTTTTTTACTATATGGATGGATAAGAAATCGCAATGCTGTGTTTGCTTTTTCTTTCAGTACTTTTTTATTACAAAAGCAGACACATTTAATAAAATATGACAGTTTAATCAACTGAAACTTGTACAAAAACTTTAAGTTAGCATTTTAAATGCTGACTGCAACATTTGCAAAACTTTTACAAAGGTACTTAGAATGTCCGACACACGGACTTTTTGTAGTTCTAAATCGAGCGTTAGGCCTAGTTCGGATTAAATTACACTATTAAAATGATCACTGAATGATTTGTTTTTCTGAATCTTTACTATTTTGTTGTTCGCTAGAATACCATTTTACGATTTCACACTTAAGCAAATGTTTGAAAACTCCGGATCTCCTTCCTTCATGGTGGCTGCCATTTTTTTGTGCCGCACGGCGCATGCGCAGAGCTGATTCAGTTCAGAGTGCGCGCGCACTCGGCGGAGGCAGTAGTGTGTCGGAGGGAACAGAAGCAGAGATGACGCTTATTTTGTCTCTGGTAAACCAGTCTTCTCTCGTTCAATTACGTGCTGGCATCAAAAGACACCGTTGGTTGTAAATGAAACCAAACTGAGTGGTTGGAGTGTATTTTCATACACAAATGGATAAATGTTCGCTGAGTGTTTAATTGTGTAGCCCCACTGCAGACCGTTGTCGTTGTTAATTCATAGCATGCTCAGCTGCGTGAATGTGTCATGCACCGAAAATAAGAGATTTACAAGCCAGGGACGCCTCATGATGCAATACGCAAGAAAAGAAAGAAGATTTACTGCCATTTTACTTTGTATTTGAGTAAAGTGAATAAATAAATGGTCTGTGGAAAATACATTTAATCCTGGGAACTGCGTGCACAGGAGTTTATTTTGTGTTTACTCCCCCGGCTGGCTAGTATGAGCCTTAGTGGAAAGCCCTGGGAATGCGTAAATGTAAAATTCGATTTTAGATTTACGAACCCGAAAAAAATGTCGAAAAACCGGCGTTAAAAAAAAAATTTCAACCGCACAAACTGCACTCACCTGGCCGGTGGACTGGAAACAGAACATTTTTTAATAATGGCCAAATGTCTGATTGAGAAGAGAGGTCAGAGGGAAATGGCCAGGCCTGACTTTCCCAAAAGCATCGTAGCACAAAGATCATTGTTAAATGGTAGAGCAAGCAGCGCGATGAATGCTCTCTCTCCTAGTTAAAGGAGATACGCAGAACCTTTATTTTTAAATAAATTTCTGAGTGGATAGTACCCTTACCACTCTTGTACCCTTGACTCTTGTATGCTGCATAGATGGGAATAAAAAATATATATTTTTGAGAGTTAAAATCGACGCAAAGTTGGCATTCGAGCTGCCCCGCTGAGCCAGCCAGCCCTGACCGCGTGACGTCACAGCGGTAACCGGTTTTAAGGCCGAGGCCTTTTACAGCTACAGACCAAAGTCATGTAAATAAAAATTTATGGTGAAAGTAAGAAATACTGTTACCGATTTGCTCAACTAAGACTGATTTGACTTCATTGATTGTGGGTTGACTCTCATTAAAACAGGATGGGTGTTATAACTTATGCAACATACATGTACATGCATGCATTTTCACTGATAAAACTTAAAAGGCTCATTAAATAATCAGATGAACTGAGACAATCACATTCTGAAGCAAATTAAATAATCTTATACCGGTAACTTAAACACACAATACAAGTTACATGTATTAATCTAAATGCCGGTAAACAACGAGTGTTGCTGTTTTTGTTGTTTTGTAACCAAATGAGAGTCGCTTCTTACCCGTCTGTGTTCTCGCTTCTTGAAGGCCGACCTTGTGGCCGATTGTTTTGAAACAATCTGACTTTCAGTTGTTCGTTCAGTTCTCCGTTCATTCGCTTCTTCCACGTAAGGGCGAGATATTGCTGCTGAGGCAAGCATATCCAGCGGAGAAATCTGACGGCTGCTCCACTCATTCTCCATTTTCTCCATACTGAGTACTCCGCCATAACTGCTCAGTTCAGGCAATTACTAAAACCTGGGACGGGATGTCACCAGTTTTATCAACAACCGCCCGAGCGATAATGTGTCCCGTCTTGTCCTGGGTTTTAGCAACAACCCTCAGCTCACACTCCAGGAGAACTGGTGCAACTGAACTTACGTCCCTTTTCTTGTAGTTTTCTTTTCCTTTAATTGTTGGTACTGCACCCTCTTTCAATACGTGCTTAGAGCCAACGCTCCTCAACAGATCAGAGGTCTCGTACGAGTCTTCAGTAAAGTGTGCAGAGCAGAGGAGAGACCACTTCGTAGGCGCCCGATGTGCTTGTGAATTTCTCGCAAAACGCATCCAAATCTTTGCAGTTTGAACATTCTTGGGCCATGAATGCAACGTAAATCCACCTTCTGTCGTGTTGCTGCACCAACCAGCAACACATCTACGTGGCATGGCGATAAATTAGCTCAAAATGGAGGATCGGAGTTGCAGTCAGCTCTGTGTTTTAGTATAGCGGAAATGGCGATGAGACCGATAGCCTTCCTGCTGTGATGTCACAGATGTCAAAAAGTCATTCAGACTGCTACCTATATAAATCATTTTAAATAAAAATTACTATATTAGATTTATTGTTAACGCTTAAAACCATTTCTGTGCCATTCTTGAGGTCTCAAGGCATTTATAAATGAAAAGTGAGGCCATGGTTCTGCGTATCTCCTTTAAGATGTTCTTAGCGTTAAGAGGCTTTTGGGAAACCCACCTCCAGATTGGTTCGAGCTGCCAGGATGGATATAGCAACTCATAGCAACTCTTTACAACCATAGTGAGCAGAAAAGCATCTCAGCATGCAACAGCAGAAGAACACACTGGGTTCCACTCCTGCAGCCAAGAACAAGTTCCTATTACAGTGGCCGGTGAGTATACTGTATATCCAAGCACAAGATTTATAGAATAACCTTATGGATTTAAAGGTGCTATAACAAAACCAGTGTCTCTTAAGTGTATGTGGCGTAAAGTAAGCGAGTACACACAAAATCTGTTTGCTGAATGAACATCTAAGCTATATTGATGCCAAGCTTTTAAATGAAACTGTCACACACACACACATGATACACATTAAAACAAGAGGAACCCGTGTGTGTGTGTGTGTGTGTGTGTGTGTGTGTGTGTGTGTGTGTGTGTGTGTGTGTGTGTGTGTTTCCTCGAGGCTTCGCTTCAAATGAAATATTTTGGGAAATGGAGTAATTTGCACGAAAGACAAGTCCAAAGTACAACTAACTGCCAACTAATGTAATTTAAAGCATCCTAAGGTCGTTCAAATTTCACAGAGTGAAACCAATCTATCGTGGAAACTCTCTACATGGATAGTGTAACAAATAATCACGTGACATGATGACGTGAATACAGGTTGTCTCCTTCATAAAGTCGAAATGAATACAGAGAGAGAGAGAGAGACAGGATGAAAAACTAATGTGCTGAGAGGAGCAGGAGGGTAATGGTCGTGTCTAATGGCAGTAATTATTCATGTTTTTCATGGACAGAGGGATTAGAGCACACAAACACGCCTCCACCAGGGACACATCAATCAGCCCTGTATCATGAGTCATATATCAGCGCACAGAACAACACTCTCACACACACTCTCTCTTTCTCATACACACATACAACATACTATCCTTTCATTCCCATCCTTTAACCTACACACACAAACACAATCCTGAAACAATATACGTGCGGATTTAAAGGCAAATGTTTCCAGTTTGGTTGATGCTTTCAAGCCATGGAGAGAAAAAGAGAAAGGTAATTTCTATCCATCACGCTGAGCCCCAACTACACTTTCACAAACAGACTAAGGCTTTTAGATTGCAATTGTTCTGGAGCAGACGGGCCATTAAAGCTCAGCGCCT
This sequence comes from Neoarius graeffei, assembly GCF_027579695.1. Taxonomy (NCBI): domain Eukaryota; kingdom Metazoa; phylum Chordata; class Actinopteri; order Siluriformes; family Ariidae; genus Neoarius; species Neoarius graeffei. The sequence goes on along the minus strand of NC_083595.1, from coordinate 43,439,909 downwards.
GCTTCCGCCAATCAGATAAGAGCTATAGTGCTGTAATAAAGGTTATAATTAAATGCTCTATTAAGTAAATCGTGTCCCTTTATCATCACACAAGAACAGGGCATGCAGCTAAGACATATTATTATTTATTCTATCCACATTCACTGGATGAGCAATCACACGCTCTGACTCTGACTCTACTACTCGGCTATCAGCTCATATACCATGAATAGAGGAAAAACAAAATGGTGGCACACATCAAGTCAGATATACCACTTTATCAAGTATTTAAAAGAAACAGAAATGGCTAAATAAAATAATATAGTCCTATCCCCCTACCATAGCAATCACGTGCTCTGATTGGCTACTCTACTACCGTACTAGGCTATCAGCTCATATACCATGAGTAGAGAAAAACAAAATGACGGCGTGTGTTGCTGAACCATCCGAAGACGAAATAAAAACTCTACTCGCAAACAAAACCCCCCAAAATAAAAAAAAATAAGCAACAAAATTAAAAAAAAAGTATTCGATGGTATGAACGTATCTTTTTTTATTTTTCAAGAATTATTATTATTATCACATTTTTCACAAATTGCTCCTGTCATTTCGCCGGTTTGTTTACATCCTAAGCAGAAATTATTTTGTCGGACGTTTTGTATAAAGTTTTTATTTATCAAATTTGCAAAAAATAAAAATGCTCCGTTTCTCAAAATCCAGTGAATTTGGACAGAATAAAACAGTTATTCCACTCAATAGAGTCGTACATGAGCTTATAGCAAACTCGGCAGCTATCAGCTCATATACGACTCGATTTCGTGGAATAAGTGTAAAATATATCACATATAAAGCATTCCAGTACAAATAGGTTTGGGTTTGTTGTTTATTTTCTAATAGATGTGAATGCATAGAAATTAACACCACATGTTCTTTTACACATTAGCCAAATGATTTAAAGCAAATGCATTAATTCCTACAACAAACCAAACAATCCAAGCCACAGAAATGGTTGTAAGATGTAGCTTTCGGACATATTATAGGTTGTGGAACACTTCTTAGACGCGACCCATTATCCATCTTAAAAAGTGTGTATCATTAACGGCTCTGAATCAACAAACTTTTTTTTTTTTCCCTGTTTCTGTACCAAGCCTCCAGGCCTTAAAATCAGATTACCATTCAGATTCCCTCAGGAGATGCTGTTGCTCAGCACAGGTACGTCGTCAGTCTCATGAGGCAGCAGGTGCAGTAAATATTGACCTTGGTTTTGGTTTGTAATGAGTTGAGCATCTTTTGGCACTTTACAGAATTACAGAACAACATGGCAGAAATTCAAGAAAACAGGACAGATGTGACAAGAAGTGAAAGGACAGAAGATACAGGGAAATAAAGCAAGTGCCAAAAGGTAACATACAGTATGAATCAGTTGGGATTGACAGCGTCCTTCACTTTATGATGTGAACAGCCGCTGTAATTATCTTTTTGAATAAACATTTACTTTAAGGATAAGGACAAGAGGACACGATGGGAGTCACCGCCGTGAACAACAGCTGCTGCTGTGGGTGATGTCCTATATGATAAGGGTGAAGTAATAATTATTTTACTTGCACAGATGACGAGTTGGGAATTTTGATTTGCTTTTTTGTTGTTGTTGTTGTTGTTGTTGTTGTTGACTGAGTGAAAGTGGGGCTAAGACCTGATGCAAAGCTGAGCTGTGATTGCAGGGTTCTCCACTTTTGAAAAATAAAAGGTGGTGGCGGGGGTTTGGGGGCCGCCTAGGTCCCCAACGGGGTCCAGGGGCAGAGCCCTGGTGGGGGGCCCTGACGGACTTTGGGCTTTTTTGACAGTGAAACTGGCCAATAAATGGATAGGAAATGCTCAATCATTGTTCAAATCTCATCTCATCTCATTATCTCTAGCTGCTTTATCCTTCTACAGGGTCGCAGGCAAGCTGGAGCCTATCCCAGCTGACTACGGGTGAAAGGCGGGGTACACCCTGGACAAGTCACCAGGTCATCACAGGGCTGACACATAGACACAGACAACCATTCACACTCACATTCACACCTACGGTCAATTTAGAGTCACCAGTTAACCTAACCTGCATGTCTTTGGACTGTGGGGGAAACCGGAGCACCCGGAGGAAACCCACGCGGACACGGGGAGAACATGCAAACTCCGCACAGAAAGGCCCTCGCCGGCCACAGGGCTCGAACCCGGACCTTCTTGCTGTGAGGCGACAGCGCTAACCACTACACCACCGTGCCGCCCATTGTTCAAATCATTTAACAAAAAATTAATACATTCGTACTGTACATATATCATCTTTATTGTCAATGTGAGACTCATTTGACATTTCCGTTGAGACTGATGCGCCTGTTGCGCATCCCTGAATTAATTATATATTTTTTTCTGTGTGTGAAAAATAAATGAACTTCCATGCATAAACAAAATACTCAGTTACAATAAATGCATACACTACCGTTCAAAAGTTTGGGGTCACCCAGACAATTTTGTGTTTTCCATGAAAAGTCACACTTTTATTTCCCACCATAAGTTGTAAAATGAATAGAAAATATAGTCAAGACATTTTTCTGGCCATTTGGAGCATTTAATCGACCCCACAAATGTGATGCTCCAGAAACTCAATCTGCTCAAAGGAAGGTCAGTTTTATAGCTTCTCTAAAGAGCTCAACTGTTTTCAGCTGTGCTAACATGATTGTACAAGGGTTTTCTAATCATCCATTAGCCTTCTGAGGCAATGAGCAAACACATTGTACCATTAGAACACTGGAGTGAGAGTTGCTGGAAATGGGCCTCTATACACCTATGGAGATATTGCACCAAAAACCAGACATTTGCAGCTAGAATAGTCATTTAGCACATTAGCAATGTATAGAGTGGATTTCTGATTAGTTTAAAGTGATCTTCATTGAAAAGAACAGTGCTTTTCTTTCAAAAATAAGGACATTTCAAAGTGACCCCAAACTTTTGAACGGTAGTGTACATTTTTTACAACACACATAATTAATGTTAATCGGGTGAAACCACTCCAATCCATGCACGAGCTGGTGCGCGTGCCCGAGACTGGCACTACAAAGCCACCGCGGCCTTCGTAGTTTGGGTCCTTGGACCCAGGAACCCGGAAGTCCTGCAGTAAACAATCACAGTGAAGCAACAGGAAAATGCAGCCTGCACAATCACAGATACGTAAAATAAAAGACCTGAACTTAACGTATGTGTGCGCGCTGTTATATGATTACTGTAACTGTGTATGGTCAGAAAAGACGATAGATAAGCGTAGCCTTTGCACAATAACGCTACAAGTAGCCTGCGTGTGCACCGCAAAGTTATTTAGCTGCTGGCTAGCTACAGCTTGTAGCTTCCAGCGTTACTATGTGTCAGTAGTGTAACGCAGGGATAGACGTCAATCTGCAGAGCTCTGTGTCACAATCTGTATGCAGCCGGCCGGATGTTTTTCTATTGCAATCACGTGGCCACTTCAGGTAGCCCCGTATGCATTCGTTTAACGGTCTTCTGCGTGTTAAATAGTTACAAAATTATAATAAAGCGAATACTTTACGATTTATTTGGTGTATACTGATGAAGTTACGTTTTGGGGTTTTTTGGCCAAGGGAAGGGTGGCGGGCCAGAATTATAACGTGGTGGTGCGCCACTTTAAAAGCGCCCGTGGAGAACACTGGACTGTATGAGTTCCTGCAAACTTCCTCAGCAGAAATCTGTACTCCTGGACTACTTCATAAAACACAGAGTCAAAGGTGTCTGGATTTGATTTTGGGTTCTGTTCTTAAAACCACACACTTACACGCATGCCAGAAGAATACACAGAGCTTCAAATGTAATAATCAACATCAAATATAGCAAAATCGCAATAGTAGAGGAAAGACAGACACTATAGTTATAACAGTGGCATAAGTGTCCACATTATCAAAAAAAAAAAAGTCAAAGTCCTTCCCGTGCCAGGACCTGGTCTTCCTAGGCAGGCTCCTGTCCCAGTACTAACCAGGCCCTGAAGGCGCATTGGGCGGCACTGATCGCTTCTTCTATAGTCCTCAGCCTCTCACCTATACCGCTAAGGTTACAGTGGGGGGCTAGTCCTCTGGTAACCACGTGAGTTTGACTCCTCTCTCACATCTGTAGTGCAGTGTGCCTTGCCAGATAGCAGTAGGTACAGTTTTAATGATGGTCTTTGGTATGACCCGACCATAAGTAGAACTCATGATCTCCTGCTCGAAAGGCAGACATGTTAACCACCAGGCCAGCTCGCAGTGTCCACATGTTATAGCCATGTTCAAACAACAGCAATGTGACACATCTCAGTACTTGGGTTTCATGACCCATAATCCACACCTATAGTAGAGCTGAACCAATTCCATTTAACAGTATGGACAGATACATTCTCAATGTGAAATCCAAATCTGGCTAATCCTCCAAGTCTCACGTTCCAGCATGACAATGCCCCTGTGCACAAAGCCAGCTCCATGAAGAAATGGTTTGGAAGAACAAAAGTGTCCTGCACAGGGCCCTGACTCCAATCCCATTGGGATGAACCGGAACACCGATTTCACTCCAGACCTCCTCACCCAACATCAGTGCCTGACCTCACCAATGCGCTTGTGGCTGAATGAGCACAAATTCCCACAGCCACGCCCTAAAATCTAGTGTAAAGCCTTCACAGAAGAGTGGAGCTTATTACTGTATAACAGCAAAGGATGACTAAATCTGGAATGGGATCTTCAATAAGCACATGGGTGTGATGGTCAGTTGTCCACAATACTGCTAGCTATATAGTGTAGGTATATTAAGTCTCTATCCTGTTTCTCCATTGGAGAAAAAGCCATTCATCTTTTGATGTTTTCCATCCACCCGTTCCTGTTGCGTGCTTGTCTGGCTACTCCGTTCATGAATTCCAACCAAGATGTTCTCTTTCCTTCTCGATAGTATGTCTCCATGTCTCTTTTGGTTTTCCTCGCTTGCGTTTATCTAAGAGCAATTGAAGGGCTCTTGTTGTTTGTTGGTTCTGTCGTTATCTCTTAGTACAGTATGTGGCCGATCAATTTAGGAGCTTCCTTTTGACTTTCACTCATAAACATCATCCAAGAGTTGTCATCAGGAACTAGAGAAGGCAAGTTACCGTTCCCGGAGAGAGGAGGGATACTTAAAATAGCATTGGATTCAGTAATCGTAGGAGTTTTTACGGAAGTAGGTGATTGGCCTATTGTCCAACCTTCAGTCTGGAGGACCAGGGATGCAGTTTAATGTCGTATTCAGGACGAAGGTATATTAAGTGTTTTATATTAAAAAAATTAATTAATTAATTAATTAATTAATTAATTAATTAATAAAAAGGGCGGCACGGTGGTGTAGTGGTTAGCACTACTGCCTCACAGCAAGAAGGTCTAGGTTCGAGCCCCGTGTCTGGCGAGGGCTTTTCTGTGCGGAGTTTGCATGTTCTCCCCGTGTCCGCGTGGGTTTCCTCCGGGTGCTCCGGTTTCCCCCACAGTCCAAAGACATGCAGGTTAGGTTAACTGGTGATTCTAAATTGACCGTAGGTGTGAATGTGAGTATGAATGGTTGTCTGTGTCTATGTGTCAGCCCTGTGATGACCTGGCGACTTGTCCAGGGTGTACCCCGCCTTTCGCCCGTAGTCAGCTGGGATAGGCTCCAGCTTGCCTGCGACCCTGTAGAACAGGATAAAGCGGCTAGAGATAATGAGATGAGAAATAAATAAAAACCATGGGGGACTCAAACTGTGCCTATAACAGTTTGTACATTCAGCTCTGGAGAGAAATATGCTTTAGGTATTACAATTCCGTGGCCTCGTTTTCCAAATGCAAGATAAATATTCACAGTGAATTTTGATGGCGTTGCCTGTGGAAATGGAGTCTGGAGAGACAGAGAGAGCGAGAAAGAGAGAGAGGGGGGGTCTGAAATAGAAATTGTTGGCTTGTGGAAACAGAGTGGGCTGTACGCCCAACACTCCCACGCAAGCAACACGGCTCAACAGCAACACAATGGCAAATTGGGAATGGAGTTCAGGTAAAAAGCTGTGAGGCAGGTGATGAGTGAGTGAGTGAGTGAGTGAGTGAGTGAGTGAGTGAGTGAGTGAGTGAGTGAGTGAGTGAGTGAGTGAGTGAGTGAGTGAGTGAGACCACATGGAGCAATGGTGTTTATTTTTACTCACTTTACACCAGTAAATAAAAAATACAGACGGTGTCCATCATCGTGCACCTGCAGCAATTCGCCAGTGGCTTTTTCCACTGCCAGTATCCTTCTGTTCCTTTATGTCGCATCATGAGAAGATTAAAGCAGCCATGTCTGACCTGATCTGCCACCGAGTACCTGCTTTTCTGAGCATTTATGTGCGGTGTGTACAAAGGAGATGACAAAGTGATCAATCACACCGTTTCATGTGCACGAGAAACCTCTGCTGTTTTGGAATGAATGAGTGACTGTGAACCAGTAAAGGACGTACAGGACAACGATCCAGGAACATCAGCGTCCAGCGCAACTTGGTCATTTTATTTCAGTGCTTATTTTTAGCTTTAAAACACCTACCACACCTGGTCATTAACTGCAGAGCTAAAGCAGATGTGTTTGAGCAGGAAATGCACCAAACTGGGCTTCTATTTCTGTAATTGTTCTAGTTGCTCATGCTCAGTCTCCTCTCTGTTAAAAACATCGTATGTACTCAGTTGCCAATGTAACCAGCAGCACATCTCCAGTCCTATACATTCCATACTCGTTGATGAACTGCAGCTCATTCACCAATTACTGATGAGGTTTAACAGATGTGTTAATGCAGGAAAGGCTCCGCCCCCTGGACTGTTGACTACTTTGATTAAGAAATTTAGGGCTTTCTTTTTTTTTTTCAGCATTACATTACAGGCATTTAGCAGATGCTCTTATCCAGAGCGACGTACAACATACCCAGAGCAGCCTGGGGAGCAGTTGGGGGTTAGGTGCCTTGCTCAAGGGCACTTCAGCCATTCCTGCTGGTCCAAGGAATCGAACTGGTGACCTTTTGATCCCAAAGCTGCTTCTCTAACCATTAGGCCATGGCTTCCCACTTTCTATTAGTTTTTGGCTAATTTGTGCTGGACAGAATTATCCTGGGTAGTGATCTCAATCCAAGTGAAATACCGGTCAAAATTAGCCACTCTTTCCATACGATGCCACCGCCATCCGTGGCTGGGGGTCCAAGAGAACAGAACTGGTCGTGTTCTCTGGGTGCATATTGCCTCTCTTCTACAGTGGTGCTTGAAAGTTTGTGAACCCTTTAGAATTTTCTATATTCCTGCATAAATATGACCTAAAACATCTTCAGATTTTCACACAAGTCCTAAAAGTAGATAAAGAGAACCTAGTTAAACAAATGAGACAAAAATATTATACTTGGTCATTTATTTATTGAGGAAAATGATCCAATATTACATATCTGTGAGTGGTAAAAGTATATGAACCTCTAGGATTAGCAGTTAATTTGAAGGTGAAATTAGAGTCAGGTGTTTTCAGTCAATGGGATGACAATCAGGTGTGAGTGGGCACCCTGTTTTATTTAAAGAACAGGGATCTATCAAAGTCTGATCTTTACAACACATGGAAGTGTATCATGGCACGAGCAAAGGAGATTTCTGAGGACCTCAGAAAAAGCGTTGTTGATGCTCATCAGGCTGGAAAAGGTTATAAAACTATCTCTAAAGAGTTTGGACTCCACCAATCCACAATCAGACAGACTGTGTACAAATGGAGGAAATTCAAGACCATTGTTACCCTCCCCGGGAATGGTCGACCAACAAATATCACTCCAAGAGCAAGGCATGTAATAGTCAGCGAGGTCACAAAGGACCCCAGGGTAACTTCGAAGCAACTGAAGGCCTCTCTCGCATTGGCTAATGTTAATGTTCATGAGTCCACCATCAGGAGAACACTGAACAACAATGGTGTGCATGGCACGATTGCAAGGAGAAAGCCACTGCTCTCCAAAAAGAACATTGCTGCTCGTCTACAGTTTGCTAAAGATCATGTGGACAAGCCAGAAGGCTATTGGAAAAATGTTTTGTGGATGGATGAGACCAAAATAGAACTTTTTGGTTTAAATGAGAAGCGTTATGTTTGGAGAAAGGAAAACACTGCATTCCAGCATAAGGACCTTATCCCACCTGTGAAACATGGTGGTGGTAGTATCATGGTTTGGGCCTGTTTTGCTGCATCTGGGCCAGGACGGCTTGCCATCATCGATGGAACAATGAATTCTGAATTATACCAGCGAATTCTAAAGGAAAATGTCAGGACATCTGTCCATGAACTGAATCTCAAGAGAAGGTGGGTCATGCAGCAAGACAACGACCCTAAGCACACAAGTCGTTCTACCAAAGAATGGTTAAAGAAGAATAAAGTGAATGTTTTGGAATGGCCAAGTCAAAGTCCTGACCTTAATCCAATGGAAATGTTGTGGAAGGACCTGAAGCGAGCAGTTCATGTGAGGAAACCCACCAACATCCCAGAGTTGAAGCTGTTCTGTACGGAGGAACGGGTTAAAATTCCTCCAAGCCGGTGTGCAGCACTGATCAACAGTTACCAGAAATGTTTAGTTGCAGTCATTGCTGCACAGGGGGATCACACCAGATACTGACAGCAAAGGTTCACATACTTTTGCCACTCACATATATGCAATATTGGATCATTTTCCTCAATAAATAAATGACCAAGTATAATATTTTTGTCTCATTTGTTTAACTGGGTTCTCCTTATCTACTTTTAGGACTTGTGTGAAAATCTGATGATGTTTTAGGTCATATTTATGCAGAAATATGGAAAATTCTAAAGGGTTCACAAACTTTCAAGCACCACTGTATTAATCACAGAGACACAAGTCAGTAATAGGTATCTGTGAGGTCATGTATGCGGAAGAGGGTGAATAGCAGTTTCCTCCGAGTGTGTTACGCTGCTCCGTGACACAGAATGAAAGCAGTTTTGAAAAACACGCAGGCGACTCACTTTATGTGTCTTAGAGGTAACACGTTACCCTTCCGGGTTGGTAGCTGTGGCATGACAGGGGAGAGCTGGCAGGTGGGTGGGAATTGGCCAAGACGAAAAATTAGGTACAAAAATAAAAAAAAAAAGTTTTTTAAAAGTCATAAAAGTTTAGCCAATCTGCCTCTTTGTGCCTGGGTAAAACTACATCTAGTTAGAATTTTTTTTTCTTCATCTTATATACACTCATTTAATATAGTTTCCATGTGATAATGATAGTCAAACAAATAAGAATTAATAAAGTGACTGGACTAGAGTTGACAGAATCATAATCCACACCTAGTACAGTACTGTAAAATATTTTTCTTCATCTAATTAACATCTCATCTCATCTCATTATCTCTAGCCGCTTTATCCTGTTCTACAGGGTCGCAGGCAAGCTGGAGCCTATCCCAGCTGACTACGGGCTAAAGGCGGGGTACACCCTGGACAAGTCGCCAGGTCATCACAGGGCTGACACATAGACACAGACAACCATTCACACTCACACCTACGGTCAATTTAGAGTCACCAGTTAACCTAACCTGCATGTCTTTGGACTGTGGGGGAAACCGGAGCACCCGGAGGAAACCCACGCGGACACGGGGAGAACATGCAAACTCCACACAGAAAGGCCCTCGCCGGCCACGGGGCTCAAACCCAGGACCTTCTTGCTGTGAGGTGACAGCGCTAACCACTACACCACCGTGCCGCCCTCTAATTAACATGCTTTTTTAATATTTACATTGAAAAGCCAAGACAATGTTATTGTGTTTGTGTAATAAAAAGTCTTATGTGATTATAAATGGAAAAATAGATCAAAGTTTATCTGATCTCGGCAAGCTTCATTAATAAAACACACAACCATAACTGGACAATAAATGAGAACACAATAAAGCTAATCTTTTTCTATTCCCTATGACCGGCTAGTGGCCTAGTGGTAGCGTGTCTGCCTCTCGATCAGGAGATTGTGAGTTCTATTCACAGTCAGGTCATAACAAAGACCATCATAAAAATGGTACCTACTACCATCTGGCAAGGCACGCTGCAATACAGATGTGAGTGGGGAGTTAAACTCTCGTGGTTACCAGAGGACTAGCCCCCCACTGTAACCCTAGCTATGTAATAGGCGAGAAGCCGACGGCTGCGGAAACGGAGATTGGTGCTGCCACATGGCGCGGGAAGGACTTTAACTTTTTTTTCTATTTCATTAAACCATTTTATCCACCAATTAAATTGTATTTGAGTTTATAATCATGGACGCTGTCTAAATATTTAATTAGTCTATATTGCATTAATTAGGTTTGAACATTAGTAGATTTTCTAGCTTACTGGTTCATTCGGATAGTTCCTCTGTAGTTACAGGTTTGCCATCTGCCAGGGTAAGTCCTACTCAGTCCCACTGGAATTTTTTTTTTTTTACAATCCAACCCCTGTATACACGTCTACAAGTAGACTCTTTTTCCCTATAAAATGTCTCTGCTGACTGAGCATGACTGACTGCCATAAAAACAGAAGTGCTGTTTGTTTTGTGTACTCATTTCTGTGCCAAGGAGTAAGATTCGCTCGATCCAGCTCCTGTTATGTCCACCGTGTGTGCAAGCATCCAGGAAAGTAGTTACACACCGGTGGACCAAAAGTTGCAGACTTAAGGTTTTCTCGATGTATTGCGTAATTCTACACTAACAGACATAAATTATTATTAGAAAATGTCAAATACGCCCAAGCAGTCAGGTTATTATTAGGTATACCTGTTATATCAGTGCACTTAAAGCATATACGCAGAGTCATGGCCTCACTTTCGTTTATAAATGCCTTGAGACCTCAAGAATGGCACAGAAATAGTTTTAAGCGTTAACAATAAATCTAATGTCGTAATTTTTACGATTAAAGTGATTTATATAGGTAGCGGTCTGAGTGAATGACTTTGACGTCCGTAACGTCACAGCAGGAAGGCTATCGGTCTCATCGCCATTTCCGCTATACTAAAACACAGAGCTGACTGCAACTCCGATCCTCCATTTTGAGCTAATTTATCACCATGCCACGTAGATGTGTTGCTGGCTGGTGCAGCAACACAACAGAAGGTGGATTTACATTGAATTCATGGCCCAAGAATGTTCAAACTGCAAAGATTTGGACGTGTTTTGCGAGAAGTTCACGGGCACATTGGACGCCTATGAAGTGGTCTCTCCTCTGCTCTGCACATTTTACTGAAGACTCGTACGAGACCTCTGATCTGAGGAGCATTGACTATAAGCCCATATTGAAAGAGGGGGCAGAACCAACAATTAAAGGAAAAGAAAACAAGAAAAGGAAAGTATTTATTTTATTTAAAAAGGAAAGTTCAGTTGCACCAATCCTCCCGGAGTGAGCTGAGGGTTGTTGCTAAAACCCGGGATGGAATGGGGCGTGGCATATCGCTCGGGCAGTGACCTCCCCGCAGTTGTTGCTAAAACCGGTGACATCTCGTTCCGTCCCGGGTTTTAGTAATTGCCTGAACCGAGCAGTAACGGCGGAGTACTCAGTAAGAACAAAATAGAGAATGAGTGGCCCAGCCATCTGATTTCTAAACTGGATATTGCTGTCATCTCGCCCTTACGTGGAAGAAGCGAATGAACTGAACGCACAACTGAAAGTCAGATTGTTTCAAAACAAAACAATCGGCCACAAGGTCGGCCTTCAAGAAGCGAGAACACAGACGGGTAAACTCCGACTCTCATTTGGATTAAAAAAAAAAACACGTTGTTTATTTGCATTTAGATTAATACATGTAACATGTATTGTGTGTTTAAGTTACCGGTACAGTATAAGATTATTTAATTTGCTTCAGAATGTGATTGTCTCAGTTCATCTGATTATTTAATGAGCCTTTTACGTTTTATCAGTGAAAATGCATGCATGTACATGTATGTTGCATAAGTTATAACACCTATCCTGTTTTAATGAGAGTCAACCCACAATCAATGAAGTCAAATCAGTCTTAGTTGAGCAAGTCGGTAACGGTATTTCTTACTTTCACCGTAAATTTTTATTTACATGACTTTGGTCTGTAGCTGTAAAAGGCCTCGGCCTTAAAACCGGTTACCGCTGTGACGTCACGCGGTCAGGGCTGGCTGGCTCAGTGGGGCAGCTCGAATGCCAACTTTGCGGTCGATTTTAACTCTCAAAAATATATATTTTTTATTCCCATCTATGCAGCATACAAGAGTCAAGGACGGAGATACTGTCCACTCAGAAATGTATTTAAAAATAAAGGTTCTGCGTATCTGCTTTAAGGACACTGATTGTTCCCTCTATCCTGATCGTGAGCATACGGGGCTCACCAGGTGCATTTCTAGCTATATGTGGGACAAAAAATCTGACTGCAGCTGTAAGAGTGCAGGATTTAAATATCTCACCTCATCTCATTATCTCTAGCCGCTTTATCCTGTTCTACAGGGTCGCAGGCAAGCTGGAGCCTATCCCAGCTGACTACGGGCGAAAGGCGGGGTACACCCTGGACAAGTCGCCAGGTCATCACAGGGCTGACACATAGACACAGACAACCATTCACACTCACATTCACACCTACGGTCAATTTAGAGTCACCAGTTAACCTAACCTGCATGTCTTTGGACTGTGGGGGAAACCGGAGCACCCGGAGGAAACCCACGTGGACACGGGGAGAACATGCAAACTCCACACAGAAAGGCCCTCGCCGGCCACGGGGCTCGAACCCGGACCTTCTTGCTGTGAGGCGACAGCGCTAACCACTATACCACCGTGCCGCCCGGATTTAAATATATGTACGCATATAAGGTATGACTGGCGCAAAGTAGAATGCTGCTTATGGCACCCAAAAATTTTAGACACAGCCATACGGACCATCAGAAGACCATCACTGGACAGATATTTGGGTGGTGGTTTATTCTCACCGCAACAGTAATAACACAGACACGATCGCATGGATGGCACTGTTACGAAGCAGACCCAATGGAAACAGGGATCCGGTTATGTGAATTTGTGACACAGATGAAGGGTTAGAGCACAATTAACACAAATTCATGCATGAAAAAGGGCTACACAGGGTTGAACCCCTCAACAACACACCCAAGTAATATCTGGTCAGTGGTGCCGATATGGTGGCCCCTTTTCAGTGATGGGCACAGGCTGACAAATCGATGAGCTACACTCAGAAACTGGATACACTCTCAGAAAAAAAAAAGGGTACTGAGCTGTACCTTTTCTTGTCGCTGGGATGGTACCTACAGGGTATCTGCATATTTTTCAAGTACAAATGACTTTTAAGACCTTTTCAAGACCTCTAAATGGAAAAATTAAGACTGTACCATGGCAAAGAAAATGATAAATACGACAACTTAAAACTGTTTTCTGCAATAGTTTTTTTTTACTAACTTTAAGAAGAATGCACACAATTGGTGAACAACAGGGTGCGTCAATGGCAATTGTTAGACATGCAAACAGCTGAAGCAAAGTCGTGTGTTTTGGGCCTGCAGAACTACTGTAGCAGCAAGGAGAAGACTGGAGTTTACTGGAGAAAACACCATGAATCATTTCAAAAACGAAAACAATAAACGGCAAGTAGAACCAGCTGAACGACCTTAGCCGGCATTATTTCAATCCCCAAAGATTATCTTTGATGATGTGTGATTTTGTGTCCGACAGCAAAATCAGTCTGAGTGTCGTACAGTATACAGCTGGCTGAGGAAGTTCTCGAGCATCTTCTGCATTATAGCAGGTAACAGCATAAACCTGTTTATGCACTCATACAATCATCAGCGCGTTACATTAAACACAGAAAAACAACTGTCACCTTTCATAACCATCATCAATATTAATCAATGTGTTGTAATAACTGCAAACTAATTATCATCAGTGCAATTGTTATATCAATGTTCATTATTCAAAAATAATCATTAATTATTATCTATAATCCATGAATAATTGTTTGTATTACTACTACTACTAATAATAATAATAATAACTACTTTTTTAATAATAATTTAAAAAAATTAACTCAATTTTATAACATTTAAATAATCACTACTTATTAGCTATGTTAATTAATAATTAATAGAGTAGCAATTATTATAATTCAGTAGTATTAATTACTACTTAATAAGCAGTGATTATCAAAATGTAATTTAATAATAAGTAGTAATTATTATCAACTACTAAATTATACTAAGAAATAATAAGTAGTGATTATTAAACTGCTATAAAATTGAGTTATAAGATTAGTTAAAATTATTATTAAAAAAGTAGTAATTATTATTATTAGTAGTAGTAGTAGTGATACAAACAATTATTAATGGATTATAGATAATTTGTTTTTAATAGTGAACATTGATATAACAGTTGAACTGATAATAATAACATTAACAACAAGTATTACTAGTAGTATTACTGTTAATTATTATTAGTAGTACACAGTTACGGTATTTTATATCAATGTTCACTATTTTAAAAAAATTAATCTATAATCCATGAGTATTTATTTGTATTCTACCAATTACTACTTTTTAATAATTATTTGTAATAATTTTTAATAACTTAATTTTATAACATTTAATAATCCCTAGTAGGGTTGGGCGGTATCCAAATTTTGATACCTTTAAACTGTCTCTGTGTTTTCCCGGGGTATACGGTATTACCGAGAAAAAAATAATATTTTGTTTCGGCCTACTGTGTAACGTGCGCCTATGCCTCAAATGTACTATTTAAAAGCAGCATAGCGAATTGTGTGCATTGTGGTATGGATTAAGCAGCAAAGCAAATTTTGTGCATTGATGAATGGATTAAGAGATATTTCAAAGCATCACGCAACTCTTCCTTCATCTTGAAAATAGCATTCAACTGTCGTTTACACGTCTGCGTTGAAACGCCATTTGCAGCACTATTTCACCTACTCCATCAAAAAAAAGTACACGATGAGCAGGATCATACCCTTTCAAGCATGGGAAATAAAAAAAAGAAAAAGAATCAACCAACACCCAAGTCCGTTTAGACTGCGCGATAAACCATATTCTTCAGCGCAAATGAGGCGAACCTAATTCAAATGCGTGATAGCTGCACAAGGCAAAATCATATGGGCCCACGTCATGCCATGGCGGGGAAATTAATAATCAAATGGCCTTACCTTGCTTAAAACGTTGTCTTGATCACATAACTCCTTACAATTATTCCACTTAAATCCATACGGTTTAACACACCCAACAAAGATAGCAAGCGCATTGCTAATTCCCACCAGAAACCTAACAGTTTACGCTACGATGTTTTCTTCCGTTTCTTCAGTAGATGACATTTCAAACGTTTATTACCCACATCCCAAATGTCATACGTTATATTATTTTACCTTGTTGTTACTCATGTAACCTACTCAAAACACAACTCATTGGAGAGATCTCGTGGAAGTGGAGTACCCCAGGCTATGGTGTGCCTTAGGGGACATATTAGATTTTTTTCGATTTTGCGCGGTCATTTACATTATTGCTGGCTCTTCCTTTTCGTTTGGTTTGAAACCAAAATACTGCCACACTGCCGATGTTGTATTTTTTTTTGCCACTAACTCGTTATCTTGACTTGCCATCTTTCAACCGCGGTCTCAGTCTCTCTTTTTTTTTTTTTTTAGATAGGACAGTATAGAGAGACAGGAAATGAGCGGGGGAGAGAGAGACGGGATCGGGAAATAACCTCGGGTCGGAATCTTACCCGGGTCCCCGGATTTATGGTGCGGTGCCTTAGCCATCTGAGCCATGACACCCCCGGTCTCAGTCTCTTGCGAAGCTTTCTGTCAGACTCCAAAATGTCACGCAGGGTTGCCATGGTAACGACATAAACAACCCTGCACGCGATGAAAACTTCTTTAGGAAATTGATAGAATTAGTGAAAATACGATCACACAGTTATTCGGGATGATCTTCAATTTATTATTTTATATTATGACCTCATGTACTCCATATTTATTTAGATATTATATATATTTTTAAAATGACGGTAATGAGACCGATACCGTTGGTACTTTTGGATACCTCGGGATACCTTCTTACCGTAATACCGCCCAACCCTAATCCCTAGTACTTATTAATCACAAATTCATAAGTAGTAATGATTAATAATCAATAATAATTACGATTACTACTAATTATTATTAGTGGTTGTTAATATTCTTATTATTATATTAAAAACACTGTTGTAGACGATAGGTAATAAAACTAAAAAACTTTTTGTACAAATTATTTATATTGTACTATATTTAGAATTATTGTATTTTCTGGAGTTCTTTTTAACTGAGTTTTGAAATAAAGGTTGTTTATATATTTATATTAAACTTTGTACAATAAACAATGTTAATTATGTAAAAAAAATGATGCTAATCATTATTAGTAGTAGTATTTCTTATAAGTCCCATTTTCCACCTGACTCTTGTGCGCATGCGCAACGGTCTCAAAAGTAGCCGGTCACCGGCGGCAAATCGCCGTCTGTGGCTTGTTATGCCGCCGGCTATTGTCAGTCGAGTCACAAAATTTAATATTAAATATTTCTGACAGCAAAAAAAAGTTGTGAACGTAAATTATATCCACTATGTCATGTATGTCCGTTGCCGCGTCAACTGTGTTTACATCCTCGACACGAGTGCAGCCATTACTGCCGCCTGTGTTGCCAGATTGTGTTTATGTCCTCGACACGAGTGCAGCCATTACTGCCGCCTGTGTTGCCAGATTGTGTTTATATCCTCGATACGAGTGCAGCCATTACTGCCGCCTGTGTTGCCAGATTGTGTTTACATCCTCGACACGAGTGCAGCCATTACTGCCACCTGTGTTGCCAGATTGTGTTTACATCTTCGACACGAGTGCAGCCATTACTGCCACCTGTGTTGCCAGATTGTGTTTACATCCTCGACACGAGTGCAGCCATTACTGCCACCTGTGTTGCCAGATTGTGTTTACATCTTCGACACGAGTGCAGCCATTACTGCCGCCTGTGTTGCCAGATTGTGTTTACATCTTCGACACGAGTGCAGCCATTACTGCCGCCTGTGTTGCCAGATTGTGTTTACATCTTCGACACGAGTGCAGCCATTACTGCCGCCTGTGTTGCCAGATTGTGTTTACATCCTCGACACGAGTGCAGCCATTACTGCCGCCTGTGTTGCCAGATTGTGTTTACATCCTCGACACGAGTGCAGCCATTACTGCCACCTGTGTTGCCAGATTGTGTTTACATCCTCGACACGAGTGTAGCCATTACTGCCACCTGTGTTGCCAGATTGTGTTTACATCCACGACACGAGTGCAGCCATTACTGCCACCTGTGTTGCCAGATTGTGTTTCCATCCTCGACACGAGTGCAGCCATTACTGCCACCTGTGTTGCCAGATTGTGTTTACATCCTCGACACGAGTGCAGCCAGTACTGCCACCTGTGTTGCCAGATTGTGTTTACATCCTCGACACGAGTGCAGCCATTACTGCCACCTGTGTTGCCAGATTGCGCGTTTTCCCGCCCAATTTGGGCGGTTTTAAGTGCATTTCGGCGGGTTTTGAACATATTTTGGGCTGTAAAACGTCAGCAGTACCTGGCAACATATTTTTTTACTTAATACAAGAAATTAATGGATGCCAACGTTTTTGCCAAAATGGTATTTTATTTTCCATTGTTTAGGCAGCTTCAGCATCATACTGTGAGATTCTGTTCAAATTGTTTTTTTTTCTTCTATGAAGCCTGAGCCATTTATTTTATTAGTTTATAATTATTGTTTAATTTAGTCTTCAGGAGAGACTGCCTGCACACAGCACTAGTATTAATAGTTTTTTTTTTTCTTACATGAAAGCTGAGGCATTTATATTATATTTTAAGGTAACTTCATGTTGTGCTGTGAGGTTCTATGCACTTTAACTTTTGAACCAACAGGTGCATTTGGATAAGTAAAGCCTATTTTTCTGCATTTTTGTAGTCCTGGTAATCTTTTATATTGGTAAAGTTGTTTATAGGACCATTTCTCAGTGTCTGTTTTTTTAATCAATAGTTTTTCAGTAATAACTTAATATTTAACATATCACTCAATTTTAAACAACCCCCGCGCCTCCCCCATGGCTTGCCCCCATAGTCTCCAAAATTTCTGTGGGAAACACTGGCGTGCGAAACAACGCTAATCAAGCTTAAGCTAGACGACCCGCCTCAAATACCCGTCCCGGGTAAATGTTATCCCAATTTTAGATGGCCTGTTCCAAACCATCCCGCCCCATGAAAAATTCGTACTTGCATATCTCTCTCTATATCTATCTATCTATCTATCTATCTATCTATCTATCTATCTATCTATCTATCTATCTATCTATCTATCTATCCCTGCACGCTTTGCGTGCATTATGTCTGCCGCTGGCAGACATTTTACCATTTTGCACCCTGCTGTAAATTATTTGTACCCTGCTATTCTCCCAAACTTTGAAGCCCCTGCATGCGCGAACCCCCCTGCGTTTCACTCCGGAGCGCTTGACCTCTAACACACACGCGCGCGCGCGCCTCATGTCCGTGAAAAGCCAGTTTCCCAGTCCACCGTGTCCCCAGCGCTGCGTTATCGTCTTTAAACACATTTGTGCGATCCAGCGCTTTTTATCGCAAACGACTCTTCTCCTTATTTTGGGGGTATCTGTCATCCCCCAACCACTTGTCGTTAAACAGACATCTTCCCATAATTATCAATGCTTTCTAGCGCCCACGTAAGCTACCTGCGCATCTCTCACTCTTCACAACCACCACACCACACTTCCTCCAGTAGCCTCCTAACATTAGTTCTTGATCTACAGAATGCATAGAAGACGCACAGAACCAATGCCGCCCCCAAAAGGTACGCTGGTCACTTTTAAAATTACAGTTAAAAAAAAATACCCAAACCGGATGTATACATTTCTCTCGTTCGGTCCAATATTAAATTTAATACCTCCCTTTCGAAAAGTCCAGTCATTCCAAACAATTTAAGACGTTTTTAGGCCTTGAAAACCGAAAGTTAAGACTTTTTAAGGACCCGCGGGAACCCTGACCTACATGGATCATGTATCCCACAAAGGTGGAGATGGTAGATAATTACTTTAAATGTTTCAGGGTAAAAGATACCTACTAAAGATGTGCGGGATGGTACAGATAAGCACCATTTGTTCCAAGAGTGTATGTGGCAGTGGTTAGGACTCTGGTCTTCTGATTGGAAGGCTGTGAGTTTAAATCCCAGCACCACCAATCTGCCTCTGTCTGTTAGGCCTGCCTCATCTGTTCAGTGTCTCTGGAGAGAACTGTCTGCCAAATGATTAAAAATAAATGTAAAATCTTCTTTGCCCCTTTCCACTTCCAGAACCTTAAGATCTTTTCTAATCAGCAGCTTTTAACCATTCAGCCCTCTCACAGATCAGGTCAGGTCAGGAGACCTGCTCGTGGTATCCTGTAACCCAGTACTACCTGCTGCAGGGTCGGACAGTCGGGGACTAAACCGTCTCCCCTACTGACTCCTTGGAGTATGGTGAAAAAGGTGGCTGGACACCCTGATGGAATTAAATACAAGCTCCATCTAAAGGGTGTCGGGTCTGGAGAGTTAAAGACGGCCATCCAGGAACTTCTTCGAGGAGATTGCGGCGTGTCACCCCTTTGACTATTTTAGCTTTTAGTTTGTCAGTGAAGCGCCGACGGCCCTTTAAAGTGCATATCACGGGTAAATTCAGGAGCAAGATCAATGTAATTCTCCTATTTTATATTAAACTTTGGTCAAATATCTGTCACATCTTGCATTCTGTGCAATTTTTTTACCTTGCGCAATACCAGAAAAATTCAGTTGAAATCAAGCCATTTGAGGCGAATTGGTCCGCCTCTGAAAAAACTCGGCATTTGGATTTCCCGGGAAACATTGATTTTCGTGACGTCGCGTGCGGGACGCCTCCCTCTGGATCCTACGTCAGCGCTGGTTTGTTTATGAGAAAACGACCTGGTGGTTTTCTGCAAATTTCTTCAACGTTATCACATAATTATTAAAATGGTTAACAGATGTATCGTAGGAGGGTGTAGCAACACCAATCATGATGGGATTAGTACTCATCGTTTTCCAAAAGACCGGACAATGAGAGAGAAATGGGAGCGCTTGGTCTACACAGGCTGTGCACTGAAACCGTGCAAGCTCTCGCAGCCTGCTGGCGCTTCCGCAGATAACGTCACAATTCTGGCTCCAGACTCCCTTGGGATTCTTCCAGACACGTTTTGTTATTTTATTTTTTTCTGCTGTAGACAGATGGCCTTGTGCAAAATTACCCTTCTGGATGAGTGTGTAAAGGGACATACTTTCATATAAAAAAAAAAAACACGAAATTGGTCCAGGATATGCACTTTAAGGGCTAAGGCATGCTGAACCCGAACCTGCTCTCAGAGGACGTTCAAAGCTCTTTCTGTTGCTGCTCCAAGATTATGGAACAGTTTGCCATTGTTTATAAAGACATCCCCTACGACAGAGCGATGGATTTTAAATCAATTTTTTGAAAAAAAGGCAGTTGAGTCCTTGAAAGGTCTCCATCATCCGGTTATCTGTTTGTTATTTCTGTTTTCCCTCTCGCTCTCTTGATTTATTTAATCTATATGATTCCTCATTGTGTTGTTTCTATTTGCCTATTCTTATCCAGATTTGATTTTACTCTGCAGCACTTCGGTTGACATGTGCTGTCTTTAAATGTTCTAGAGAAATAAGGCTGACTTGACCTGATTTATTAATCAGGATATGTATGTATATGAAAGTGCGCTGAACTTGTGCTCTTGTCCTCACCTGTGGTAATGTCAAAGCCCCCAACACCGTTACCCACAAAGTCTGCAGAAACACCTGCGGAAGGTTACGAGTTCAAATCCCAGTCGATTTGGCCCTTGAGTATGGCCCTTGACCCTTATCTGTTCAGCTCAGATGGAACTTACTTTGGATAAAATAAGAATGTACGGTACCACAGTTTAATCTGCTGCTCTTATATACATGCATGCACACATACATACCGTACGTACACACACAAGCTTGTGGAAACGTCAGCTCATGGAGATCAGAAAGTCGAGTTCAAGTGTAAGTCACTTTGAATGAAACTGTGTGTGAAATGAATAAGTATAAATGTAAAGTCTGATCTGATAAACAGGTGTGTAAGTGTAGGTGAATCGCTGTGTTCCTGAATCATACAGTTTGGTGAATTATTTGATCAAACACATCTAATTCATCATTAGGGTAATTCATCATGTCCAGGGTCTGTATGTATGTCTCTTTATTAGATCAGATTTTACATTTATTCATTTGACAGAAAGTTTCATTCAAAGTGACTGAGAACGGAACTTAACCTTCTGATCAGTAGTTTCCGATCTCCATGAGCAAACATTTCTACAAACTTGCGTATGTGTGAATGCATGTAAGTGTGCATACATGCGCGTGTATATATATACATGCATGTACGCATACCGTATGTGTGCATACGTGCATGCATGTGTGTGTATATATACACATGCATGTATGTGTGTGTGCATACATGTGTGCGTGTGTGTACATACGTATATACATGTGTATGTGTGTGTATACATGTGTGCATGTGTGTCCGTGTGTACATACATGTGTGCATGTGTGTGTACATGTATGCGTGTGTGTACATGTATGTGTGTATATATACACGTGTCCGTGTGTACATACATGTGTGCATGTGTATACATATGTGCATGTGTGTGTGTATATATACACGTGTCCGTGTGTACATACGTGTGCATGTGTGTGTGTATACATGTGTGCGTGTATACATGTGTGCGTGCGTGTGTGTGTGTGTGTGTGCATGTGTGTGTGTATATATACACGTGTCTGTGTGTACATACATGTGTGCATGTGTACATATGTGCATGTGTGTGTGTGTGTGCATGTGTGTACATGTGTGCATGTGTGTGTGTATATATACAACCCCGATTCCAAAAAAGTTGGGACAAAGTACAAATTGTAAATAAAAACGGAATGCAATGATGTGGAAGTTTCAAAATTCCATATTTTATTCAGAATAGAACATAGATGACATATCAAATGTTTAAACTGAGAAAATGTATCATTTAAAGAGAAAAATTAGGTGATTTTAAATTTCATGACAACAACACATCTCAAAAAAGTTGGGACAAGGCCATGTTTCCCACTGTGAGACATCCCCTTTTCTCTTTACAACAGTCTGTAAACATCTGGGGACTGAGGAGACAAGTTGCTCAAGTTTAGGGATAGGAATGTTAACCCATTCTTGTCTAATGTAGGATTCTAGTTGCTCAACTGTCTTAGGTCTTTTTTGTCGTATCTTCCGTTTTATGATGCGCCAAATGTTTTCTATGGGTGAAAGATCTGGACTGCAGGCTGGCCAGTTCAGTACCCGGACCCTTCTTCTACGCAGCCATGATGCTGTAATTGATGCAGTATGTGGTTTGGCATTGTCATGTTGGAAAATGCAAGGTCTTCCTTGAAAGAGACGTCGTCTGGATGGGAGCATATGTTGCTCTAGAACCTGGATATACCTTTCAGCATCGATGGTGTCTTTCCAGATGTGTAAGCTGCCCATGCCACACGCACTAATGCAACCCCATACCATCAGAGATGCAGGCTTCTGAACTGAGCGCTGATAACAACTTGGGTCGTCCTTCTCCTCTTTAGTCCGAATGACACGGCGTCCCTGATTTCCATAAAGAACTTCACATTTTGATTCGTCTGACCACAGAACAGTTTTCCACTTTGCCACAGTCCATTTTAAATGAGCCTTGGCCCAGAGAAGACGTCTGCGCTTCTGGATCATGTTTAGATACGGCTTCTTCTTTGAACTATAGAGTTTTAGCTGGCAACGGCGGATGGCACGGTGAATTGTGTTCACAGATAATGTTCTCTGGAAATATTCCTGAGCCCATTTTGTGATTTCCAATACAGAAGCATGCCTGTATGTGATGCAGTGCCGTCTAAGGGCCCGAAGATCACGGGCACCCAGTATGGTTTTCCGGCCTTGACCCTTACGCACAGAGATTCTTCCAGATTCTCTGAATCTTTTGATGATATTATGCACTGTAGATGATGATATGTTCAAACTCTTTGCAATTTTACACTGTCGAACTCCTTTCTGATATTGCTCCACTATTTGTCGGCGCAGAATTAGGGGGATTGGTGATCCTCTTCCCATCTTTACTTCTGAGAGCCGCTGCCACTCCAAGATGCTCTTTTTATACCCAGTCATGTTAATGACCTATTGCCAATTGACCTAATGAGTTGCAATTTGGTCCTCCAGCTCTTCCTTTTTTGTACCTTTAACTTTTCCAGCCTCTTATTGCCCCGTCCCAACTTTTTTGAGATGTGTTGCTGTCATGAAATTTCAGATGAGCCAATATTTGGCATGAAATTTCAAAATGTCTCACTTTCGACATTTGATATGTTGTCTATGTTCTATTGTGAATACAATATCAGTTTTTGAGATTTGTAAATTATTGCATTCCGTTTTTATTTACAATTTGTACTTTGTCCCAACTTTTTTGGAATCGGGGATGTACACGTGTCCGTGTGTACATACATGTGTGCATGTGTGTGTATACGTGTGCATGTGTGTGTGTGTGTGTGTACACGTGTGCATGTGTATATATATACATATATATATGTATGTGTGTGTGTGTGTGTGTATACACATGTCCGTGCGTACATACATGTGTGCCTGTGTGTGTATATGTGTGTGTATATACATGTGTGCATGTGTGTATATACATGTGTGTGTACATACATGTGGGCATGTGTGTGCGTGTGTGTGTATACATGTGTGTGTGTGTGTGTACATGTGCACGTGTGTGTATATACACGTGTCCGTGTGTACATACATGTGTGCGTGTGTACATACGTGTGCATCTGTGTGTGTGTATACATGTGTATGTGTGTATATACATGCGTGCATCTGTGTATGTGTATATACACGTGTGCGTGTGTGTGTATATACATACGTGTGTGTATATACATGTGTGCATGTGTGTGTGTATATACATGCGTGCATGTGTGTGTATACGTGTGTGTGTGTGTGTGTGTACATGCGCGCCTGTGTGTGTGTGTGTGTGTGTGTGTGTAAGAGCAGCAGATTGATCTGTTCCACTCCGGTCCTCACCGGAGCTAAAGAGAAACCCGGCTCTGATCCACAGCTTTTACGCACAAATTCTCATCTCACACAACTTTTCCAGAGCCCTGACGATCCCCAGCAGCGCAAATAACCTTCCGGGTTTCTCATTAAAGCACACAAACTCATTAACCCACTCAACTCTCACAACTTTCACCTCCCACTGATCCAACGCGCCATTTTCACTCACATATTTTGGCGACGCTGGCCAGCAGGAGCCAGGTGGCGATGATGTAGGGGGTTTGAACGTAGCTCCATTCCCACTGCACGACCCTGTAGCCCGCCCCGCGGGGGTGAGACGCGTCGCCGGGGACCGGAGTCGGGGTCGGCTGCTCTGCGGAGCGGCCCAAAGCCAGCCCGGGACGCCAGGACTCCTCATGACCGGATCGGGTCGGGGTCGGAGTGTCGGAGGGGGATCGGGTCGCTCCATCCGCGGAGCGCCGGTCCGTCACCGCAGCGCTCAGCAGCAGCAGCAGCGCCAACAAGCAGCGCATCTTCTCTCTCCAGCTCTGCTCTCAGCGCTCAGGCTGCTCCATCGCGCCTTTATACCGCCCCTGTACCGGTTTACAACATCACCGACACCTCACTGACCGCCGGCAACTCGCCAAGGTACATCTCGCCTGCGCATGCGCACACATCAAAAAGCCCACACTAAACCGGGATTGTGCGCGTGACAAACCTCACGGTGTCCTGTTCACTCGGTACCGAGCACACCGGGCTGATGAAGACCCTGTCCCTGCAACTAGTGAACATCTTTACTGCTTACATTTCATTGTGTTGAATTTTCTCTCAGGGTCTAAATCCACACTTTAAATTAATCAATACTGAACATTTATAAATAATCAGCTCAGTGGAAATTTCCTGACACCATAATCTAATACCTGAAAAATTCAGCCTGAGACTTTAAGGAACCTTTTTTTTCCAATCCTCTTTAGATTATGTGGTTAAATTGCGACCCCTTGCGGACAAACCGAGAAATGTCTCCAATGCAGAATGAGTTGTCGGGGAGAGCGGGGTAAAATGCCTCTAGAGGTAAACTCATCTCATTATCTGTAGCCGCTTTATCCTGTCCTACAGGGTCGCAGACAAGCTGGAACCTATCCCATCTGACTACGGGCGAAAGGCGGGGTACACCCTGGACAAGTCGCCAGGTCATCACAGGGCTGACACATAGACACAGACAACCATTCACACTCACATTCACACCTACGGTCAATTTAGAGTCACCAGTTAACCTAACCTGCATGTCTTTGGACTGTGGGGGAAACCGGAGCACCCGGAGGAAACCCACGCGGACACGGGGAGAACATGCAAACTCCGCACAGAAAGGCCCTCGCCGGACACGGGGCTCGAACCCGGACCTTCTTGCTGTGAGGCGACAGCGCTAACCACTACACCACCGTGCCGCCTGTGGGTGGTAAAAAGAGCAACTGGACTTGCTTAAAGATTCTTGAAGACGTTTCACCTCTCATCCGAAAGGCTTCTTCAGTTCTGTCTGACTAATAGGGAGTATCAGGTATTTATCCTTTCATGGATGAAAAGCAATCCTAAGGTGTCACTGATACCCTGTCCACACTAGGGATTTTGTACCGATACGATACTACTTTCATACCGCAACACCTGTCCACACTAGCAACTATACCGGTACTGTAGCAGTATAACTGTATCGGTACAAAACCCACAAATGTATGGGTTTCGTACCAGTACAGTATCGGTACTGTAGCGCTTCGCTGTAGTGTGGACAGATGAAGCGGTTCTGTATTGATACAAATATAATGCGCATGCGCAAAGTCACACACCTCAATCGATGTCTTCGCTGAATAAAATAGTGAAGAACGGAGATTCGTTTTCTTTGTTTCTTTCTCAACTGCCTCGCGCGTTTTATACGATTCGACTGAATAAATGACCACCAGAAATACAGACTGTACATTGACAACAAAAAGCACACACACGTTGTTTCATCCGCCATATTCTCGGAAGGAAGTTACTCGGTAACCACGGAAACATTTCGCGCACGTGCATTTCAACTACCTTGAAAGAAAACCGCAAACATTTCTCGCTAGTGTGGACAGATGCACTAAACTGTACCGGTATACTTTGTATCGATACAGTTATACCACTATCGTACCGGTATATATGTGAACACAGCATGAGTCATCCTGTTGGTGTGGGTCACTGGGGGCTGGGTGTGAATAGCCTAGAGAGTCGTTGGGGTGATCAGTGGTTGTTGGTTCTCTTATACCCCTTTTCCACCAAATCAGTTCCAGGGCTGGTTTGGGGCTGGTGCTGGTTCACAACTCGTTCAACTTGCGAACCAGCTGAGAACCAGTTTGCTTTTCCATAGCTCGCGGGGCTAAGCGGAGCCACGTCATTAGGTCGCTGCATACGTCATTACGTCGCTGTATACGTCAGTTACGTCGCTGTATATGGAAGTTACGTCGCTACGTTTGCATAAACTTTGGCGCGAATATCAAAGCAAAAACAACATGGAAGAAGCAGCAGCGGCAGCAACAACAACAACAATAATAATAAATTACTTCGCGTTTGTACAGCTGCTGCTTCTCGTTGCTTAAAAATGGCGATCTTTCACGGTCTTGTTATTGTTGTTGGTCTTAACAACTCCGCCCCCCCGCTGACGTAAGCAGTTCTTTCCTCTGGCCCAGCAGAGAGTTGGTGCTAGCCTGGAACCGGTTTTTCTGGCCCCAGAGCCAGTTCTTTGTCAGTGGAAACAGAAAACCCGGTTCCAAACTAAGCACTGGCCCCGAACCAGCCCTGGAACTGCTTTGGTGGAAAAGGGGCATCTGTCCTCCTGTAAGTCACTGAAAACAGCTGGGTTTTGGTGTGCATTGAGTTGTCTGGGAAGTGTGCCAAGGACTGCATTGTAGGTGGCTGATAAATGATGTCTTAGACCACCACCTCTGTTCAGTGATGGCCGTTCCAGGTTGACAAAAATGGCTTCTTTAACTCTTCGCTCATACCAATGATCCTCTCTGGCTAAAATGCATGCGTTGCAATCCTGAAATGAGTGTCCTTTGTTGTTAAGATGAAGATAGACAGCAGAATCTTGGCCAGAGTCTAGAGGTAAGTTTACGTCCATCTGTATCCAGGCAACTGTATGCAATTTTTTTTTTTTGTCACGTGACCATGTAGTCAAGTTATTTCTATCAGGCTGTGGTGAGACAAGCACATGGGAAAAGTCCACATGAAATGGCCTCTTAACTGTGATTTGATTCAGTGTGTTCCTGCAGTGGGCAGCACGGTGGTGTAGTGGTTAGCACTGTACATGCCTTCATAGCAAGAAGGTTCTGGGTTCGAGCCCAGCTGCCGGCGAGGGCCTTTCTGTGTGGAGTTTGCATATTCTCCCCGTGTCTGCGTGGGTTTCCTCCGGGTGCTCTGACAGTCCAAAGACATGCAGGTTAGGTTAATTGGTGGCTCTAAATTGACCGTAGGTGTGAATGTGAGTGTGAATGGTTGTTTGTCTCTGTGTCAGCCCTGTGATGATCTGGCGACTTGTCCAGGGTGTCACAAGTCCCTGCCTCTTGGGGCTGTCAGCTGGGATAGGCTACAGCTTGCCTGCGACCCTGTAGAACAGGATAAGCAGCTACAGATAATGGATGGATGTTGCTGCAGTGGGCGGCGCAGTGGTGTAGTGGTTAGCGCTGTCGCCTCACAGCAAGAAGGTCCTGGGTTCGAGGCCGGCGAGGGCCTTTCTGTGTGGAGTTTGCATGTTCTTCCCGCATCTGCGTGGGTTTCCTCCAGGTGCTCCAGTTTCCCTGACAGTCCAAAGCCATGCAGGTTAGGATAATTGGTGGCTCTAAATTGACCATGAGTGTGAATGGTTGTTTGTCTCTCTGTGTCAGCCCTATGATGACCTGGCGACTTGTCCAGGGTGTACCCCACCTCTCGCCCATAGTCAGCTGGGATAGGCTCCAGCTTGCCTGCAATCCTGTAGAACAGGATAAGCAGCTACAGATAATGGATGGATGGATGTTGCTGCAGTTCCTTGGAAAACAGGAAGTCAGTGAGGTTGCACTGAAGTGCTTGACTGGCTTATCCCGGGACCAGAGTACACAAATTCAGCCTGATTTTGATACAATTTTGTCATGGCTGAACATTTCCACCATTGGGAATGACGAACAGGCCTTGTAGTATGACACAATCGAAGAACAGTGATGTGGTATGTCTTTCCCAATGGAAAGGCTAGCGTGTCAGAATTTTTTGTATGATCTCACCTAGTTTGATAACTCCTATTACGTGTTCCTTGATGTTCCTTCTGTAGCTGTGATTGACAACTTCTTGACCCTCTTCTCCAACGTCATCAATCAAGATCAAAGTCTTTCCCGTGCCAGGACCTGGCCTTCCTAGACAGTCTGCTGTCCCAGTACTAATCAGGCCCTTGAGGTGCATTGGGCAGCGCTGATCTCCACTTCTATAGCCCTCAGCTTCTCTCTTATTATGTAGCTAAGGTTACAGTGGGGGGCTGGTCCTTTGGTAACCACGAGAGTTTGACTCCCTTCTTGCATCTGTATTGCGGCGTGCCTTGCCAGAAGGCAGCAGGTACTATTTTGATAATGGTCTTTGGTATGACCCGACAGCAAGTAAAACTCGCAATCTCCCAGTCAAGAGTCGGATGCACTAACCACTAGGCCAGCTCGCGGCCCCCGATGACATGCAAGGATGTGAACAATGATTGGTCGGAGTCAATCAAAGAGTGTTGCCAGTCTCCTGACTAAGACATGGCAAGAATTTATGGCATTATGATTGCCTTATCTGGCATGGTGAGCATTGTGAAAGACAAAAATATCATGTAGGCATTAAATAACAGACACTAGCATGTAAAATATGCCACACCCCCACTGAATTTAAACAAATTTTACATCAGTAGAGTGAGATAGCAAAATATGGATCTGGAGATGGTGGAGAAACACCAGTGGTGGTTGTCCAGCGCTCTGTGCAGCGGTGCTTCTGCGGTCGCTTTGTTGATCCATGGTGCGGTGTTCCGAGCAATGTTGCACTATACAAGTTAACTTAATACAAAGATGGAATCGCTGTCTCACTCAATCTGGGGAAACAGCTTTTACTGCCCCCCCAAGTCTGTACAGTTTAGTTTCTCCATATTATTGACTCTCAGCATATCTTCATGTACGTTTTCATGATTTCTGTGGTTCCACTGAATCAGTCAAGGAACTAGTGGAGGTAGGCTAGATGACACACCTAAACTAGTGAATGAAACAGGCTAAAATTATGTACACTCTTAATTGAAACATGGCTGGTTTCAATGCGACTCCCAGGACCATTTCCAACTAGCAGAAAAAGCGATATTTATGGTATTAACCTGTAACGAATGTAGGAGATCTTTAAAAAAAAGTCTAAAAGTTATTTAATGCCTACATGATATTTTTGTCTTTCACAATGCTCACCATGCCAGATAAGGCAATTATAATGCCATAAATTCTTCAAGCCACATGGCGCATAGGGCGGCACCGATCTCCATTTCTGTAGCCCTCAGCAATTCACATAGCTAGGGTTACAGTGGGGGGCTAGTCCTCTGGTAACCGCAAGAGTTTGACTCCCACTCGCATCTGTATTACAGCATGCCTTGCCAGATGGCAGTGGGTACCATTTTTATGATGGTCTTTGGTATGACCCAACCGTGAGTAGAACTCGCGATCTCCCGATTGAGAGCCAGACACGCTAACCACTAGGCCAACTTGCAGTAAATGTAGGAGACAAGTTTCTCTAATGTCTCCAGAAAGGAAAATTACCGTAAAGTAACAGAGGCGAAGTCTGTAGAGAGCAGTTTGAGAAGGAGCTTGTAGACCACATCAGATATTTGTCAGACTCGTTCAGCTGACTTAATCCAAAGAAATGCCATGACCTGGATTTTGTATATTAGCAAAACATATTTTCAGGCTTTTACATGAAAACTAAGTCAGTTTGTCAGATCGCTCAACTTACCTACTGAATAGCATAGTGACATTTGCAAACAACTAAGCTCTCTAAAGTGAAACCTGAAACATTTTTCCCCTCCACCTTTTCGTTTACTGTAGATGCAGGCAGTGCTGCCAGTGCAATTTAATCAAAACTTTGACACAATGCCCGAGTTCTTTGTTTGTGTGAATTCTTTCATCTTAAGTAACCACTTTATCCTGGTCAGCTTCTTTGTGAGATTTTATATTGTTCTGGTTAATTCAAATTAATAAATCTTTGTTTCATCCGTTTAATCATGCATGTATGTATGTACCCACCCTGCGGCTTTGTTTATGTTTCGATAGCTTTAAAACACGACTTGCATGTACTAGATCATTTATTCAAATAACCTCTTCTATATAAATGTTATAATCCCTTCGTTATAAATGAACTTCAGGATCAACTTGACAAAGGCTCTGTTAAGATGCTTTATTATCTGCACTCAGGGTCTCACACACACACACACACACACACACAAACACACACACACACACACACACACACCAAAAAATTGCATCTGCAGTAAGCAGTTTGCACACATGTGCATGCAGTGGTTAAGAGTAAGGACTGGATCTCTTAACAGTGGCACACACCTACAGTAATACATTCACGATGAAGCAAACATGCATTATATTTCAAAATTTAAGGTCACAAAACTATTAAAAAAAAATCTTACACAGCATAACGACAGAGTGATCATAATGGACAACTAGCTAGCTGAATACTCCTCATACAACCTCCTGTGCAAAAGCAGCAGTGACCATAAAAAACAAAACAAAACAGCATTTTGCTGAATTGAAAATAGCTCGTGAACTGAACCGGCGTAACAGTGACGCAGAGTTAAAATTGACCAACACATGAACCAGCTTTGGTGGAATCGTGACGCTTAACATGTGCAATGTGGCCTTCTGTGGATTTACAACCAAAATGCAAGGTACTGTAGCATCCACAAAACTATCAAGTGTCAAAGCTTGGCCCGAAAGACTTTGCCCAGATAAGTGGCTACTACTGTAAATAGTCTGGATCCTAGTTTTATTCGATAGAACAAATCATCATCATGGAAATCATGACTTGAAAACTTGGTTCAGTGTAAAAACAGCAACTTTTATAAAATTCCCTTCTATCTAATATCTATAGTGCGTCATGATCTGACCACCCGAGTTTTCTCTTCTTTGAATGTGCTACATATAGTATAAAAAAAAAACAAACCCTCGAACCTGTACAATATATTCTACTAAAATGTGCATCATCATTGGGTTGTATATAAATTATGTTACTAAACATGTCTCGTAGTTTAATACTTTATGTATCCAAAAAAACCCAAAAAACAAACCCATTAGGTCAAGTGGACAGCATAATTAGTTTGTGCTTTCCTGTGGAAAGTCTTAAGAGTTTCTTCGTTGTTCCATTACAGGAAGATGAAGTGCATCCGCAGCTTGTAGCCCTCAACAGCCAATTCTTGATTAGTCCTTTAATATTTCTGGTTCCCTCATCGGAGACTCAGTGCCTGCACCACCTCCAAGCTCAGCCCACTCTTCAACGTCCTCCGCACTGTAACAGCACACAATTTAGCATTAACAGAGAAATATCTGTTTAGAGCTACAATGCAAAAATTATAACCTAAAAAAAAAAAAAAAAAAAAAAATACATTTTAGATTTAACAGTTATTCCATGAAATCGAGTCGTACATGAGCTGACAGCCGACGAGGTGCATAGCACCGAGTTGGCCATCCTTGACTTGCAAGTGATGTCAAAGCAAAATAGAAACCCGGATGTCGGCCGCGTTGGTGGATATACAAACGCGGGGTCAAGCGACGTTCCATACAAAACAGTCATGCGTGTGCAACTTTTTTTTTTCCACTGCTTTAAGCATTCTTTTAGCTCTGCCATATCTTTGTGCTGTATATGGTTGTGGTCACAACAGTACTCGTGACCATGGCACGTTCCGATTTTTTAGAATTCCATCCGTGATTCGGAAAGAGGGCGAGGAAACTGAGGCTTTGTATGGAGAGGAGACGAGCACGGCTGAACAACATCGGCAGGGCTGATCTAACAGAGGCTAAAACCAAAACAGCTGGTGTTTGCAGTGATCATTTTATCTCAGGTGAGATTCCAAAGCTTTCTCGATAATATCATGGAAGAATTTTATTTAGTGTTGCTAGAATTTTGCTACAAAATGAGCGTTATACCCCCTGAAAAAAAAGCGTTATTCCATATTTAAACACTTATCAGTCTGGCTGGTTGAGGTAGAAGTAAAATTAAAAAAAAAAAAAAAAAAAGTACCAAATGTTTTGTTAAATTCAGAGAGCTCAATGCTCCTGTTATTTCGGTCATATGTACGCTCCACACTGCAAAACACCACCCATCTACATTTCTGCATATAGATATTTGGGCAGTTTGTGGGATGATGTCTTCTCCTCAGATGATCTCCATGGGCCATCTCCATTGCCTTCTCATGAGAACCATGCCTATGCTTTCCAATTGCCCTGGTTGATGGTGTTGGTCCAGAAGATTGACAGGATTCTTCTGAAGTCCCTCATACAGAAGGTTGACAGTTTGTTTTGGTCAATTTCTGTCAGCTTGGAATGGATACTATACCAGAATGACCTCCGCACATTGTTCAGCATTCTAAAGTTACTAGAGGAAGGCCTAAAACATCTTGCATCGAACAGCGGAGGAAGAACTCAAAGGCCTGACGTATACCTGAGGAACCATACTGAAGCTGGCCCACAGCCATGGGTGTAAAAATGCGTATGGACGCGTCCATACCAATATTCAGCTGAGTTTAAAATGTCCAGACCATTTTTGAATGGAGAAGCCGCGATGCGGGAAACGCTGAATATAAACACCAAACGCGGTATCGCTTCCAGCTGATTTTCAGTTGTGAACAGACCTCTCAAAGACGGCTGACTATTGGTGGGGACAGGTAAAAAAGCTTTATGAAGCTTTGATTGGCCCACCTCCCGTTGCCTTGACGTTGCTATGGTTTTTTGTTGTCATTGGCTGTAAGCAGTAGCAAGCGGTAAAATCAGCATCCAGCTCACTGCTACAGCAAAACAGCACACAGGCAGTGATGTCGGGCAATAAAAGAAAACGTAAGGAGGACATAAGACATTATTTTACCCAGTCAACGGTAAGCTATTCAAAACAAAATAGCCTCGTTAGAGAACCTCCCTCTCTCACACACACACACACTAATAAATGCTTGTAGGTAATGCTAAATGTTTACTTATATTTACTTTTTTCTTGCTCATTGTTTGCATGTATATGCATATGTATATATGCATGTGTATATGCGTATGTATGTAACCTCTGCAATAAAATGTGAAAATGTAAAAATGTGAAACAATTGTCACTTAACCCTTTCAACTTAATGAATAAACATTTTTGCAAAATGCACTACAACTACCAAAACTCTTCACACTTCTACCACCCATACCTACATTACTTCCAGATTCTGAAATTGCAGTAACTCAAAAGGAAGCACATGATGTTTCAAATGTGTGAAAATAGTAAAAAGTTGTGT
This sequence comes from Neoarius graeffei, assembly GCF_027579695.1. Classification (NCBI taxonomy): domain Eukaryota; kingdom Metazoa; phylum Chordata; class Actinopteri; order Siluriformes; family Ariidae; genus Neoarius; species Neoarius graeffei. Next base: position 43,406,241 of record NC_083595.1, on the reverse strand, counting down.
GAAAATGAAGCAGCAGCACATAATTTTGATTGATTGTGTTGTTGTATTTTGGGTAGGTCATCCACTACAGCGAAATTCACAGCAACTTCAATGTCCACTTTCTCTGTGTGATAATGTATTGCCCGTATACATGCAGATGTTAGCCTAAGTCTAAGACCCCGTCCACACGTAGCCGGGTATCTGCTAAATCGAAGATATTTTTCTACGTTTTGGCCTGTCATCCACATGAAAACACATCAAAAACGAATATTTAAAAAAACTCCGGGCAAAGTGAAGATTTTTGAAAACTCCGTGTATGCCTTTTCGTGTAGACAGAGATAACCGGAGTTTTGCGTTTTAGAACGTCACAATCTGCGCCAAAAAAATGACAACAAATCTGCCCTGACGTCAAACGTGCGACCTTTGTTTACTGCAGAAGCCAGATTAAGCATGGACTTAAGCTAGCCGCACACCACGGCGATCCACGCGGTACCGAACCGACCCATTTCAGAGCCGACTCCCGACAGGGCATGCACATATCCCCCGACTGTTGACGAGTGCAGTCGCGATTGAAGCGACACGTGACAACTTAATAGCTTTGTGATTGGCTATTGGATATAGTTACTGTTAAATCCAACACTTGAAGATGCTACAGGCTGAATTACAAATGACACAACACGGAATATGTAGCGCACTATCTAGGCTGCATGAGCTATTATTCCCAACCTTAAATAGTGCACTTATATAGGGGAGTTAAAGCGATTTGGAATTCAGCCACACAACTTGAGCAGAGTGGCTTTCCAGCCCACTGTGTCTATGGATAAAGCTTCAGTCTATGGAATTACAGTATATACCTGCATTAGGAGGGCGGCACGGTGGTGTAGTGGTTAGCGCTGTCGCCTCACAGCAAGAAGGTCCTGGGTTCGAGCCCTGTGGCCGGCGAGGTCCTTTCTGTGTGGAGTTTGCATGTTCTCCCCATGTCCGCATGGGTTTCCTCCGGGTGCTCCGGTTTCCCCCACAGTACAAAGACATGCAGGTTAGGCTAACTGGTGGCTCTAAATTGACCGTAGGTGTGAATGTGAGTGTGAATGGTTGTCTGAGTGTCAGCCCTGTGATGACCTGGCGACTTGTCTAGGGTGTACCCCGCCTTTCGCCTGTAGTAAGCTGGGATAGGCTCCAGCTTGCCTGCGACCCTGTAGAAGGATAAAGCAGCTAGAGATAATGAGATGAGATGAGACCTGCATTAGGTGCTACCAACACGTATTTCTCACGCTAGAAATTGTGTTTAATGATGTCACGTGCTATATGCGAAAGATATGATTGGCTATTGCTAGCGACTCTCGCCGATCAGTCTGGCTCCCGATTAGTTTTTTGAATCGGCTGTGAGATGAGTCGGTACCATCGAAAACTAGTCTTTACGCCTGACTCGCGACTTCAGTTGGCTCGGTACGCTGAAAATCGGCGTAGTGTGCGGCTAGCTAAAGAGTAATGGATCGGAGTAGTGCCTTGAAAGCGTTAATTATTGTGCAGGTGCTATTTACATGTTTAATTTTAGAAGCCCAACTACTGCTCCAAGAGCACAGGCGATGTGATTAGGGGGTAGGATTTGGGGAAATAGCCATCTACAGGTTTGGAATGCTTATGAATGTGATTGAAAACGCAGATGTTCGGTTATGTGTGGAAGGGATTTTTTTCGAAGACGAGGTGGTGTGGATAAAACATTTTTATAAACGGAGGGGGGGAAAATGTTCGGTTTTAAAAATACCCGGCTACATGTGTACATGGCATACCTGGTGCTAAAAATCAAAATAACACAAAGGAATGGACAACCAATCATTTGTACAGTGTAGGCCACATTTCGTGCGACAACCATGGCGCACTGGGGCGCTTGGCCAAATTATGTGCCCACCAATATCAACACCGTTTTTACGCCCTTGCCCACAGCAGAAAGTAACGGAAGTCCTTTGTTGCTGCCCTACATACCATTAGGCTTAAAAGGCAGTGGATGAAAGAAAACTGCTTGCTCTAAATGTGCTGATAAATTTAATCCTATTTATCAGGTAAAATCAGTATTTATACAAACCTTGTTATCTTTCCAAACTGGAAAAAAGACCAAAATCTGAATGGATCACGGTATGTACTGTACTACATTCAGTGTTGATAACCTGCTCATACTTCCACAAGTCACTGTGCTCAATTTTTTTTTCTTTTTTAAACACAACTGATAGAATGACCCAAAATAGTTCTCTTATTACTGCTCCAGCCTACTTCTTTACCATCACGTGATTAACCAAAGCACAAAAGAATGAAGGGGAAAACTGTGCCTGATCCAGGACGCGCCACAGAGAGCTATACAATCCTCTGGAAACAGAACAGGAAATAGCCATATTATAGGCTAATCGGGACAGAGATACATCACTGAATTTTGAATGAATGAATGAATGAATATCCCCTCTTTCATGGCAAGTTGAAGCCCAACAGCCACTGAAGCCAAATTACCCTTTTTAAGAGACGCCTACAAGAAAATAAATAAATCACTTTGTCTAAGTGTCTGCAGTGCACTCTCATCTCATTATCTCTAGCCGCTTTAACCTTCTACAGGGTCGCAGGCAAGCTGGAGCCTATCCCAGCTGACTACGGGCGAAAGGCGGGGTACACCCTGGACAAGTCGCCAGGTCATCACAGGGCTGACACATAGACACAGACAACCATTCACACTCACATTCACACCTACGGTCAATTTAGAGTCACCAGTTAACCTAACCTGCATCTCTTTGGACTGTGGGGGAAACCGGAGCACCCGGAGGAAACCCACGCGGACACGGGGAGAACATGCAAACTCCGCACAGAAAGGCCCTCGCCGGCCACGGGGCTCGAACCCGGAACCTTCTTGCTGTGAGGCGACAGCGCTAACCACTACACCACCGTGCCGCCCTGCAGTGCACTTTTTTTTTTTTTTAACTGAAGTTTAAAAAAAAAAAATGCATGAGGCAAACTACAGAGCTTTTGCCCTAATAGTCCTGAGGTCATAAACCTGGTTTTGGTCCCATTATTACTTTGGCCAGTGGACCATGTGAAATAAAACAAACTATGGATTAAGTCTACAGAAATACAAGAATGTATCAGTACCTTCTTTTCTTTTTTAAATTTGCCCCCCCCACAAAGTACATGTACTCTCCAATAAATTATATTTCACTGGATATGAGCAATCGCATGCTTGGATTGGCTACTGTACTACTAGGATATCAGCTCATATACCGTGAGTAGACAAAAACAAAAATGGTGGATTGTGTTGCTGAACCAACTGAGGATGAAATAAAAACTCCTCAAAAACACCGCTCCCAAAAAAGGAGCAAAATATGGAATTAAAAGTATTTAAATGATAAGAAAATTTTTTTTTCAAGAATTATGTCACAAATTGCTATGGTTATTTTGCTGGTTTGTTTACATTCTTCATCTTTAAGCATTAAAATTTGTTGATTTTTTTTTTTTTTTTTTAGACTGGTTCAAAAGCTCAAAGAAGTTTGAAAATTACAGAACTGAAATGTCCAAGGAAGAATTAAATACATGTCTAAAGCTATTCTATACCTCGGCACGACAGCAAGACGGCACTTTCTACAAAAATAAAGATTAAAAAATAAATAAATAAAAGAAGTAAATTCCTGCAGCCATCGATAAGTTTTTAAGAAGTCTGCCTCAGCGGAAATGATTTTGTCGGACGTTTTGTATTAAAGTTTTTCTTTATCGAATTTGCAAAAAATAAAAATGCTCCGTTTCTCAAAATCCAGTGAATGTGAATAGAATAAAACAGTTATTCCAATCAATCTCATCTCATCATACATGGCTTATAGCCAACTTGGTGCTACGCGCCTCGTCAGCTATCAGCTCATGTACGACTCGATTTCGTGGAATAACTTAATTATTTTTTTCACGGTGTGGTTTCCATCAAATCCTGCGCTCTGATTGGCTGGCGAGCGGGTCTGTATCCTACGGTACGGACCCCGGTTACGGACTCTGGCGACTCGCTCGTTCACAACAACAAACATAGTAGTAATTTTTGTCAACATTTATCTAAGATTTATATCAAAAATCTTATAAATTTTTGCCAGCATTTCTCAGCATAATAGCATTAATTTTACATCATAGATGGCGATAACGACAGTGTTCACAGCGAAAGCGAGTTTTACTACCCTGAGGAAGATGAAATAAAAGAAAACATTTCAGGAGAAAGCTAAAAACCTGTAACTATTGCTAACGCCGAGCAAAAACATGGCTGAATCCTGAATGACTCAATTTTGTATAAATAGGGGACTACATAGGCGGCAAAATGTAGTTTTTTTTTCCTGCCATGGAAGTGCATTTGTATACCGAGGAGGAAGCCATTTGCATTACAGCCGTGAATGAGGATTCAAAATGGCGGCTCGCCTCGGCTTTCCCTTTCGGGCGCTCTTGTTTTCTGTTAGAATTTGGTAAAGAAAAAAATAAATATATTATTTAGCAGCTTAAGGTCGGTCCGTATGGTGAAATACCGTGACCTCGGCCTTGAATACTGACCTCGGCCCAGAGGGCCTCGCTCAGTACTTTCAAGACCTCGGTCACGGTATTTCACAATACGGACCTCCCAGCTGGTAAAAACACACACACACACTCGTGTATGATGAGGGTAGAGCTTACACAAACTTTACTCATAAACAGAATCACATCAGGGCGGCACCGTGGTATAGTGGTTAGCGCTGTCGCCTCACAGCAAGAAGGTCCGGGTTCGAGCCCCGTGGTCGGCGAGGGCCTTTCTGTGCGGAGTTTGCATGTTCTCCCCGTGTCCGCGTGGGTTTCCTCCGGGTGCTCCGGTTTCCCCCACAGTCCAAAGACATGCAGGTTAGGTTAACTGGTGACTCTAAATTGACCGTAGGTGTGAATGTGAATGGTTGTCTGTGTCTATGTGTCAGCCCTGTGATGACCTGGCGACTTGTCCAGGGTGTACCCCGCCTTTCGCCCGTAGTCAGCTGGGATAGGCTCCAGCTTGCCTGCGACCCTGTAGAACAGGATAAAGCAGCTAGAGATGATGAGATGAGATGAGAATCACATCAAAAGGGTTCTTAATTTCCCTGAGGGAACCCTCCCAAAGGGATCAATAAAGTTTTATCTAATCTAATATTTTGGCAATTTCGATGTTTCCTTCAATGTACAACATACTGTGTGAGCACAAGACCAAAAGTAACCCAATTAGGATGCCTTCACACTTGAGTCCCCCCCCAACCACCAGCTCATGTTTTACACAAACCTTCAGACCCATAAGGTGGAGGGAGCTATGGCTGCCTTTCAAGTTCAACTTTTCAGAAAATCCCTGAGTGATATCACTTTTTTTTTTTTTTTTTAAATCTCCTGACCAAATCAAGTCACAATTTTTGCTTCATTTTCTCTTCAAATGGAAGTGCTTGCACGTTACTCACGTGATTTCCTGTTCAGCCGTGATCGTTTCCTCGTTTTAGGACTAGACTGCCTCTCTGTGGGATTCTGAGTAACAGACTTAACCAGACGATCCATGATCTCATCTGTTGCATCATCCGGTGAACTTGCGCTGTCCTCTTTACCTGGAGCCATCGCTGATGGAACACCTGCAGAATCTGTGGAGCACCATTGTGAAAATTATTAGTGAAATCAGCAACATTAGCTCTTTTTATACAGGAATTCAGTAATACTGGTGTTTTTTTAAAAAAAAAAAGGCACCTCAATATTCTAGGTTTAGTGATTTACACTGAACCAAATAAAGTTGGCATGAATCCACACCAGTGTATGTTTTTACATGGCAAGCACCGGTGTCTAGGGTGACGTATCTATGCGTTGGAAATATGAATACCCAGAGCATATGCTGCTTTCAAAACAACGGCCGGTGAACGGAGTGTTGAGATGCTTTTGTTCAGCGTCACATTTATACCACTCTTCAAACACAAGCAGAGTTGCTGAGCATCACATGCAACATTAACATTTCCATTAAATAATTCATGTTTAAGGGAAGTGGGCGGCACGGTGGTGTAGTGGTTAGCGCTGTCGCCTCACAGCAAGAAGGTCCTGGGTTCGAGCCCCGGGGCCGGCGAGGGCCTTTCTGTGTGGAGTTTGCATGTTCTCCCCGTGTCCGCGTGGGTTTCCTCCGGGTGCTCCGGTTTCCCCCACAGTCCAAAGACATGCAGGTTAGGTTAACTGGTGACTCTAAATTGACCGTAGGTGTGAATGTGAGTGTGAATGGTTGTCTGTGTCTATGTGTCAGCCCTGTGATGACCTGGCGACTTGTCCAGGGTGTACCCCGCCTTTCGCCCATAGTCAGTTGGGATAGGCTCCAGCTTGCCTGCGACCCTGTAGAAGGATAAAGCGGCTAGAGATAATGAGATGAGATGAGATGTTTAAGGGAAGTAACAGACTCAATATATAGGCTATAATAACACGTTTGTTTCCTTTAGCCGAGTTGGCTTTTTTTTTGGGGGGGGGGGGGGGGGGGGTCATACACAGAAAACTGCGCTCTCTCTCTCACACACACACACACACACACACACACAGGTAATGAGGAAGAGAAGAGTGGAGAGACTCATGCAAGCAACATGTTTGTGTGATCACAATTATGTTGGAGGAGAAAGTGAAGACAAGGAAGTGATTTACGGCAGAAAGGCATGCAGACCTTAGACGCTGTAGACGGAGACGTTTGAATTTGTGCTGGTCTTGGAAAAAAGAATGTCAAAAATGTCACACCCCTGTCCCGCCGTACCAGCTGTCCCTTTTAACAAAGCCATAATTGACGTCTGTGTACTACCAATAATTCTGGCTCAGAGGAAGAAACACAGACCCCACCTCCCGTTCCAAATTCAGACATTTTATACAAAATGTGAGGAAGCATGGTTTGCTGGGAGAGCAGCATCTCTACAGCTGACAGGAAGAGATTGGACAAACTGATCAGGAGGGCCAGCTCTGTGCTGGGATGCCCCCTGGAGCCAGTGGGTGGGAGGAGGATGATGGCCAAGCTGTCATCTATGACGGAGAACGACTCCCACCCCCTACAGGACTTACTCAATGGACTGAAGAGCTCCTTCAGCAGGAGGTTGCTCCACCCTAAGTGTGTGAAGGAGCGTTACCGCAGATCATTCCTTCCTGCAGCTATTAGACTGGACAACCAGCACTGCTCACAGTAGACTCATCTGTATGTCTGTCAATAGTTGTTGCGTTTTTTGTTTTATCTTTTGCAATTATGACCACCTGATATGTGCAATAACTGGGTTTCATCCATCCATCCATTATCTGTAGCTGCTTATCCTGTTCTACAGGGTCGCAGGCAAGCTGGAGCCTATCCCAGCTGGCTATGGGTGAAAGGCGGGGTACACCCTGGACAAGTCGCCAGGTCATCACAGGGCTGACACAGAGACAAACAACCATTCACACTCACATTCACACCTACGGTCAATTTAGAGTCACCAGTTAACCTAACCTGGATGTCTTTGGACTGTGGGGGAAACCGGAGCACCCAGAGGAAACCCACACAGACAGGTCCTCGCCGGCCGCTGGGCTCAAACCCAGGACCTTCTTGCTGTGAGGCAACAGTGCCAACCACTACACCACCATGCCGCCCTAAGTGGGTTTCATCCACTTCATAAATTCATGGATGGATGGATGGATGGATGGATGGATATAAAAATACCAGCGAGTGGCCTAGTGGTTAGTGTGTCTGCCTCTTGATTGGGAGATCGCAAGTTCTGTTCATGGCCGGGTCATACCAAAGACAAAAATCATAAAAATGGTGCCCACTGCCATCTGGCAAGGCACGCTGAAATACAGATGCGAATAGGGAGCCAAACGCTTATGGTTACCAGAGGACTAGCCCCCCACCCCACTCCACTGTAACCCTAGCTATGTAATATTGGCGAGAGGCCGAGCGCTACGAAACAGAGATCGGCACCGCCAAACGCACCATTGAATGGTGCAGGAAGGACTTTGACATTGATAGATATACCGTACATTTTTTTTTTTAACTTGTGAGGCATGATATATCCTCTTCTGCTGCTGTCCACTGCTGCTGCAATCAGGAAATTTCCCCATTGTGGGATAATAAAGGTCGTCTTATCTTAAGAATAAAGGTGTAAAATTCCCACCTTCAACAGTCTGTGGAAAAGGGGCTATTGAAGCCACATCCAGGTTGGATCATAACGCCAACCATAACCATCAAACACAGCAACAAAAACGGTCAAAGAACACCTTGGCAAATTATCCTTATTCAGCTGTTAGAAGAGCGACTTCATGGTTAGTTCACAACACAGAGAACACCACTACAAGAAACAGTAAAGTTAAATATCAACATCTCAGAAATGGTCATTTCACACGCATTACTCATGCAACCAGCGCAATACCTTCATCACTTAATTCCTGCATTTCCAAGCTCTCTACAGGTTCATCTGGAAGACCAAAGAGTCCAGTTTTAATAGACTTTAAGCTAACTTGGCTGAGTTTTGGGAGTGTGTGGAGCGACATTGTCATTTACACTGTAATATGTTTCAGGGACAAACTGTTCATCTCCACAAAGCTGCTTCTGTGTTGAACAGCTTTAAAAATCAAAATCAATTCTTCGTATATACTCAATGTCTCGTGAGTTCACAGCAGCAGCATGCACTATACCCTCTACCTTCATCATTAGAGTCCTGACTCGAGGAAGTGGGAGGAATATCAGAGCCAGCAGTCAGCAGCTCTGTTAGAATAAACAGGCTCCAGTTAAAACCCAAAACGTCTGAGACTAAAGTTATATTAATTATAGCTTTAATTCAATCCTGTACTGATTTGTAATGCAAAATCAAAATCTGATCATCATCAAGTTCAAATCTTATTATATCTAAAGAACTAAAACTGTGATATCGTCTTACTTCGTATAGCGCGGGATCTGCGCAGTTTGCCACGGTCGTCATTGGCAGTTAGAAGGTTCTTCATGTTCTCATGTTCTTCTTGGGCTGGCTCAGCTTCTGTTGCCATGGAGACTGGGGAAGGACTCTCCTGGGTAATAGATGGAACAGCTCCAGAGAATTTCTCCGTCTGAGAGAGCATGAGCAGCGCGAGTTAGTTAGAAAGCAGGAGTTTATGGACTCTTATAATGCTTATCGGCGCATTATATTGTAATGGGTCTAATGTTAAAAAGCAGCAGCAGAAGCTTCATTTCCAGATGTTCTGGATTTAAATGCATCACAACTAGGCTGAGTAAAAACTCAGCGGTCTGTCTGTATATACAGTACATTGCGACTCATTTCTAATTAGGTTTAACAAAATAGAGCTCTTGGAGTCATTAAGTAAATTTAGCTATGTTGCTAATGCTAACCTAATGTTCCGGTGTTCAGAGATTGATGTTACAGGTGCCTAGAACGTTCATATTCTCCAACTATAAACATACTAGACTTACACAGTCAAGCTACAAAACGACAGGGACAACGAACAAAGTGGGTGGGCCTAGGCCTACCCAGGCCTGTTTCTTCCACCAAGCCTGCAAGCTGAATTTTGAAGCTGAAGTGCTGCACTGAATGCCATGATCAAAAGTAATGGGACGGTGATTCTAGTGTGTGTTTCTAACCTCAGTGATGAGTTTGCCGCGGGTCTTGGTGCGCTCACGGTGGGCTGCACGCTTGCGTTTTTGGGTGAGGACCCTCTCTCTCGTGGTGCGGTACTCCAGAGAGAACTCACTAATGATCCTACAGAAGTGAGTTATCTTAATGTCGCGGACTGAGTAGGAAGGCTGACCCAGGTACAAGAGGAATGAGTGAAACCTACGAGAAAGACAGAGCAAGTGAACGAGTCGAAGACTTGACGACAGTGTGCAGAGCATCATCAAGATAAACCATGGCAATTTTGAAGAATCTAAAATATGAAACAAACACCTTTTTGTTTACCACATACGTTATTTCATAGTTTGAGAGTCTTCAATATTGTTCTACAATGTAGAAAATAGTCAACATACAGAAAAACCTATGAATGAGTAAGGGTGTACAAACTTATGACTGGTACTGTAAATGCAATGAGGGAGTGAAACCTCAGAACAATGAGGTTCTGTGTGTGTGCACCGTCACCTGTTGATGATGCGTCTGTGCACCACTTTAAGAATGACGATCCTTTCTGTGCAGTCTTTCAGGAACTCTGTCAATTTGCTTTTCATCTGAGGCTTGGTCTCGTGCTTGGCCATTACCTTCAGGTTGTCCCAGGACGTCTTACACTTCCTCTCCAGCTGAACCAGGTTGTCGGACAGCTGCTCGAAGTCGACCTAGAAGGAAATAAGAACCAAATTATAAAATTGTGAAACGGGGAAAAAAAGAAAAAGTTAAATATTGTGGGTTTATCATATACTTCTTGCTGAAAAAAAAAAAAAATTGGTCACCATACTGTAAGACCTACTTTAGCAGATCGAGTGATGGCAGAGACTTCCGAATAGACGTCTGTTGTGTCTGGAAATTTCTCAACCACAAAGTTACAGCAGTGATACAGCAGAGACTGTCGGTGTACAGTATCCTTCACCTCAGTCACTTTCTCAAGATAACTCAGCTCAAATCCTTTTGCCTGGAGAGGACAAAAAGAAGGAGTATAATTTATGATTGGTAAAGACACCAAAGGTTAGGTCACCAAAATCATCCATCCATCCATTATCTGTAGCCACTTATCCTGTTCTACAGGGTCGCAGGCAAGCTGGAGCCTATCCCAGATGACTATGGGCAAGAGGCGGGGTACACTCTGGACAAGTCACCAGATCATCGCAGGGCTGACGCAGAGACAACCAACCATTCACACCTACGGTCAATTTAGAGCCACCAGTTAACCTAACCTGCATGTCTTTGGACTGTGGGAGAAACCGGAGCACCCGGAGGAAACCTAAGCAGACACGGGGAGAACATGCAAACTCCACACAGAAAGACCCTCGCCAGCCGCTGGGCTCGAACCCGGGCCTTCTTGCTGTAAGGAGACAGTGCTAACCACTACACCACCGTGCCGCCCCCCCACCAAAATCATCATATACAAAATCAACTCAAATTATTGGTACCAAGAAACACCAAAGTACACCAGCTCCAGAAGAACACATCATTGGAAGTGTTGCACGAAGACGTTCTCTACCTTCCTTAAAGTAACTCAAGACCAGGGCTTTGAACCGGTTCAAGGAACGAAAACGAAAACCGGGAACTTTTTCTATTTCACATGGAACAGAAACGAAACCAGAAACTTTATTATTTTTTATGTTCCGGAACAGAAACGCTTATTAAAAATAATGGTAACCGGTTAATACCGGTTTTTATTTCGTTCCTCAAAGTTTCCGTAGCCTACAAATAAAAAAGCCATTCTTCTCCTGCGCAAGTTTCTATGACCCGCTGGGGTTCACTTCCTGTGTGACGTTCGCTGACTGAATGGAGAGAGCGGGAGGGTGGACTACTATCACGTCTCCATTACTGAGTGTCTGAGCAAAGAAGAGCCTGAACGTTGCAACCTCCCTATTGGCTGTTTGTAAAAATGTATCAGTTGTTGCCCTTCACACGGGAATCATCGCGGGCTCGAGAGACGAGACCTGACGAGTTAGTTCGTTGGTAGCAGAACAAAATGTCTGGACACAAATCGGGTTTTCAGAAAAGGAAAGAAAATAAACGGAGGGTTGAAAATACAAAAAAGGAGGCAGAAAATGCAAAACGAGTTTTAAGATAGGACAAATGGTTACTTTTTAAGGCAGCCCGCCGTGGCTGCAGGCTTTTAGTTGTGTCATTGAATGGTTACTTTTCTGAGGCAGCCCGCCGTGGCTGCCTGCAGGCTTATTGATTATAGCCCATTTAGTTAAAATAGTTGATATAAAATGTTTATAGTTATAGTTATGTGATGGTTGTCCTGATTTAGACTGGTGTTTTTTTTTTTTTGGGGGGGGGGGGGGGGGGGGGGGGGGGGGGGGTTTGCGCGATGTTGCACCCGGGTCCAGATTAGGGCAGAACCGGCCCTGGCTACATTTCAGGTGTAGTTTGTTTTATGAATGTATGTACTTGCATAGATGTGTACTTGGTCTTCCAATATGGCACCTAACAAAATCTCGCGGCGCGGTGACGTCATGCGGTAGCCCTCTATAGGGCCTGACTAGCCTTTGGTAACACACTAAACGAATTATCTTTCATTTTTGGCACTTTTTCTGTTTGTGTAGATGGGAAGACATACTGAGAATCCAAATCGCCAACATTTGAAATAATAATTGTTTTGAATTATTTCTTGTCTTATTTAATGAAGGTTGTAATAGAATTAGCCTACATTTGGCTTAAGCTGGATGAGACAGAGACATAACTTTATAGCCATTTGTTAAACCACTGACAGGGAACGTAATTAACCGTTCCGGGAATGAAATTTTTTTGTTCTAACCGGTTCGGGAACGTCTATTTAATAGTGGAACCCAAAACCGGAAATGTTAAAATTCCGTTTCTGTTCGGAACGAACCAATAGGAAAAAAATTCTGGTTCAAAGCCCTGCTCAAGACCTGACTCTGGAATTACATTTAACCCAAAAACCTGGTTGCCTCTGCCAGAAGCTTAAGACTTAGTCCCCGTCAATGAAGTCATAGCTCATCTGGCCTGCCATCAAAACAACCATGACTAGCAAAACATCAAACAGAACTGAAATGTGACAATGTGAGAGAGGACCAACCTCCATGACAAATTGTTTACAACAGGACAAATCAACAAAGGACTAAATTTTTGTTTCCCAAGGGAAGATCGACCCAAAACATTCATCAGAACTGAATTCGCATGAGAAATGAGAGAAGAGGTACAATTCTAGTCAGAAGAAAATTTAAAGTTGACTTAATTACTAATTTGTTAGCAAAAAAAAAAATTGACAATACAATGACCAAGTTTTATGCAGAAGGTCTAGTTCTTTCAAATAAAACATTCAAAACTGAAATCTATTGAGAACTGAGGAAGACGACACGATTTAACTGAAAAAGTTGCAAACAAATTGTTTGCAACAAGAAAACCAACAAACAAATGACCAAGTTTTGTTCCTCCTGGGAAAATCTACCCAAAACATCAATCAGAACTGGAATCAGATGAGAAACGAGAGAGGAGATACAATTCTAGTGAGAGGCCTGGAAAAGTTGTCAATTTGGACTAATTACTAACTCGTAAGCAAAAAATTTGAGAAAACAACGAAGTTTTGTGCGCCGCGAGGAGTTCTTTCAAACAAAACAATCGGAACAGAAATTGATGGAGAATTGATGGAGGAGATACGATTTAACTGAATTGTGGATGACGGACGCCACGCCATGGCAACAGCTCATCGACCTTCTGGCCAGATGAGCTAAAAATGGATCCTTGACAGAAATGACTCCAAAACATACATCCAGATTGATAGATTAAATTAAAGATGGTGGTTAACAAGCACAAAAATATAAAAAGATTGAAATGTTCTGCATGGAAGAGGGTCAAAAATCTGTTTACAAATGTCTCCATCTTTAATAAACATAACAGGAAAAGGCTTTTTTACGGTCTGAAGGGGAGGTTTCACCAAATATTAAATTGCGTGTGTGAATTAGATGCCAACTTTAATATCACAAGGTTCTTAGCCTTGAACATTTTGTAAGAATGAGGCAGAACCACATCAAGGCCATTAAAGGAACAGTCCACCGTATTTCCATAATGAAATATGCTCTTATCTGAATTGAGACGAGCTGCTCCGTACCTACTCGAGCTTTGCGTGACCTCCCAGTCAGTCAGACGCAGTCAGATGCGCTGTCACTCCTGTTAGCAATGTAGCTAGGCTCAGCATGGCCAATGGTATTTTTTGGGGCTGTAGTTAGATGCGACCAAACTCTTCCGCGTTTTTCCTGTTTACATAGGTTTATATGACCAGTGATGTGAAACAAGTTCAGTTACACAAATTGAAACGTAGCGATTTTCTATGCTATGGAAAGTCCGCACTATAATGACAGGCGTACTAACACCTTCTGCGCGCTTCGGCAGCGCATTGATATCTGAGCTCCGTATCAATGTGCTGAAACTGAACTTGTTTCACATCACTGGTCATATAAACCTATGTAAACAGGAAGAATGCGGAAGAGTTTGGTTGCATCTAACTACAGCCCCAAAAAATACCATTGGCCATGCTGAGCCTAGCTACATTGCTAACAGGAGTGACAGCGCGTCTGACTGACTGGGAGGTCGTGCAAAGCTTGGATAGGTACGGAGCAGCTCGTCTCAATTCAGATAAGAGCATATTTCATTATGGAAATACGGTGGACTGTTCCTTTAAGTACTAGCAATAACATGGTATAGATAGAAAACATTAGAAACTATACATATAGGATCAGGTTAAACTACAGTATGTGATGCAGAGTAAGCGTTGAATGGGAAATTGAGTACAGCAAAGGATTACTGGAACTGGTCACGTGTAGAACACTACAGTCCCCGGGGTTTTGGGTCTGCACACCTGGCCTTGGATGCATACATTAGATTTCTCCCATGGCTTGTTAGCAGCATCAAAGTAAATGAGAAACACTCCACTTACACTGGAGCCATTGAGAAAATTGCCAATAGCCAACAGTGTTGCTAGGATACGCTTGAAGGTCTGGTTCTTGGCGAGTTGCTCCATACCGTGCTTCAAGTCGAAAAGGGGTTCAGCTATTTCCTATAAAACAGGCCAGACATGGGACAAGGGTTTGGGATTTAAATCATTAAAAAGAGAAATCATACCAAATGGAAAATACAGCCTGAATAGCATTCTTCATTCCTATTAGGAACTTTAATTCTAATTTCAAATCACAAATCATAAACATGAATATGACATCCCAATATTTTTGTTTTTACTTATATGTTTAACTGTCTATATATAATAATTGGGGGAAAAAAAGTTATTAAAAATGATTTTGGGTACCTCTGTTGGAAAATTGTGCACATTTATATTATTTTTAAACAACCGTTTAAACAAAAACAAAGAATGATTAAAAAATAATAACCTTCTCCAAGCTCTCATAGTTGAGTTTAAAAGCCCAGAGCTGCAGGCGTGCTGCGAGGCCACTGATCGAGGACAGAGTGAGCAGAAACTGCTCTGCTGTACCTAGAGGCACATCAGGATTGGCTAGCTGAGCCTCCTGGATCCTTTGCTTCTCCTCCTCTGTAGGTAGCATGGTCAGGATTTTCTTTAAAATAAAGTGTGTAGGATGGAAAACAAAAAAAAAAAATGAGACCAAGAACAGACTGCTTGACTTGCTAACTGATCACTGTGGCGATTATAATCTGAGAAAAAAGTGCAGAATTACTGCCCTCTTTTGGATAGGATTAGTGGTGCAGTACCTCAATCCCCTCTTTGTTGATGGCAAATTCATCAAAGCTGAATATAGCAGATTTAATGACATGTACAGCAGGTAAAACAGTCATGCCGATGTTGATGGCGTTGCTTCTCTTTGGATCAAGAACAAGAATTTCAAGCTTCTTTACTTCAGGGCCCTTCTGCAAAACCAAGATCATGAGTGTTTAAACTGTGAAACAGGTCCCTGATCCATGAGAGCGACTGAAGTATTGTTTATTTTCAATTGCATACCTTAGTTTCCCAAAACCCAGTTTCCCTCCCCCAAAAAAACAACCCCACCCAGATCTACAACTTCACCCATTTGTGGGTTGATCGACAAGAAATCAGTTTTTACTAATTCCATTAAAATCTGACCAAATGGTATTTCGGAGAAGGCTGTTACCTTTGCCACAGGAAGGTCCTTTGCCTTTGACTCAAACAAATGTTCCAGCTTGTTTGTATCTACCGTAACCTTATCCAGCGACGCCCAGACAGTTCCCCGGCCAAACTTGCACTTCCTCGGGCTCTCTGACTGCTTGAGCTCCTTCCAGAACAGCTTGACTGTCTTCCGTTTCTTGACAAACGCTGGGCTTTCACCTGGAGATGTAGAAAGAGAAGACATCCCTGGAGGAGGTGGTGGAGGAGGGGGTCCACACAGCCCTCCAGGAACTGGAGGAGGTGGTGGTGGTGGAGGAGGGGGAGCCGATCCTCCAAAGCCAGGTGGTGGAGGAGGAGGTGGTGGTGGAGGGAGAGATCCCAATCCTGGAGGTGGAGGTGGAGGAATGCCGTTAACAATGCCCGTGTCAAAAGTATCCACATCCAAGACGTCAATATCCTCCTCTTCCAACAGGTCAGAAAAGTCCAGGTCTTTAATGCGTAGTTCTTTGGAGCTGGGTTGCAAATGTTCCCATGCGTCCTTGGTGTTCCTGGTCAGCGGCGTCATCATCGTCTTCTCAAGAGTCCGAGAGTGGATCTCTGCATCGATGCTGTACTGTGGGCGCAACCGTTTCTTCTGCTCCTCTGCCAGTCTGGTGCGAGCAGCATGGGCACTACCCTCAAGCCCCTCCAGCTCTGCCCGCCTGGGTGTATCCTCACTGAACTGGGAGGAATGAGATCGCAGACTGGAGACACGACCAGCCAGGCTAGGGATACTGAGATCTTCCTGACTGCTTTCCTCCACATTGGGGCTCTTCAATGGCCCAGTGTTGCTGGAGGTGGACGACTTTGCATAAAGCATTTCCAACATGAACTTGCTGTCATTGGAAAGGGTGCTGTGTTGATGCACACTGCCCCCTGCTGGCAAGAGTTGAGAAGAGAGAAGACAGATGTACAGGAAACTTCATTACATTTCATTCAACAGGTTACATGAGACCAGGCAAATTCTTATATCTTATCTAAAACTTCTCAGATCAGCAATGATTCAGATTTGGGTCCTGGTAAGAAGCTTGTTCTGCAGATTGCATGTGTTGGTAAATTCAGCCCATTAGTCACATTGATTGATTTCAAAATGAGAAATTCATTTAAAGCAGTTCAATCTAAAATATCGAACTAGCAGCTATGCTTCTAAAAATTCTCACATCACAACTAAACAAGAAACTAGATAAGCCTAGATCTGGTGAATGATCACTGAATCCAAGTGTTTGTAGTGTTATAAAATGGTCCAAAAAACAAGTTATCAATGTCCTACTTAATGACATGTCTGATGGGATGAACTGAATTTAAATCAGAAAATTGTTTAAAAAAATAGTAGATTTCTGAATTTACTAGTCAATCCAGTCCACTCAAACTCTAACAACTCGTTCAAATAGGTACTGTATATGCAAACCCAGAACCCATCACTCAACAAAATACAAAAAAAAAAAAAAAACACAGGCACAAAATTAGCCTACCTTTAGAAGCATCAGCACAAGTACAAAGCTCCATTCTGCTACACGCTACCATCTTAACCCCTTACTGAGAAGTCTAACTTCATTACACTCTCCTGCTGACTGACAGTCTGACTGACCACCAAAGCCAGAACGGAAACCAGAAAAGAAGATCCCAATCTCTGTCCCCACCTTCAAATGGTTTACATGTCTCTCGGGTAATGTTTGCACCCTGGAGGTTACTGTTAGTCGTGGGCTTGGTTAGACTGGAGACCACCAGACAGAGATATGGAACCAGACTGAAGTTTTTGAAGTTTTGGGCAAAAGCTCAACCAGAAGAGGAAGGGGTGGATAGACTCCCACTATAAAGCCAGACAATCCAAGAATGACTGTTTCAGGAATTAGTAAAAGGACAGGGACAAAATTTTGTTCCCATCCTTGAACACGAACATCCTTAACACAGTCCAGTAAAGCTCTGCCAATAAAACCAGTGGAAATTTAAATAAAATAAAAAAAAGATAATTATTTACAAAAACTACTCCAACTCTATGTAGTTGGTTTTCTGACTTCTGAAAGACATCCACTATAGCTCATTATTACTAAAGCTCGGAGTGGAACATCACACCCAAGATGTACATGCCAGTGTTCTAGGATAACTGCAAGACACAAACAAAACATTGTGCACATCTGGATGTTTTTAGACAATGTGTATTTGATTAAAAGCCACAGATCATGTAAAGTCACTTAACTTCTATGTGGACTTCATTCTTGCTTTCTAGATTTATTTTTTTAGGACGGTTACTACATGAGCTGTCCAAGCACACAGTGAAAAACAGAAATGCCTAATATTGTGAGAATCAAAATCAGTATTAGCATAATTCACAAAATTCACAAGGAAACTCACACAGACATAGAGAGCACATACGAAACTCCACACGGACAGTAATCAGAGCGCTAGAAAGGCTGATATTGTAGTCACTCAAGAAATTTGCAACATTCAAGAACAGTACCAGTCAAAAGTTTGAACACACCTAATTCAATGGTTTTTCTTGATTTTTATTTATTAAAAGACACACTTCATGTTTTAAAAGTAATGATGGATGTCATTTCTCTTTAGTTGAGCGCTTCTTGACATAAAATGATTACTACAGTTGTGGAATAGGGCTATTTACTGTATTATTATTATTACTACTACAACTATTTGATCTCAAACGCATTACAAAGGCAAGAAACTCGTCCACTAACAAGATAAACTGTGAGCTACTGCTCACTTACGTATCCCCCCGCCGCTCTCGCTTATATCAGAATGCAAGCAATCGAAGGAATAGGAGACTTATTATGAATGTTGACTTCAACAAATAATGAACCCTGAAACAAGTAAAGAGCAGTGTCTCTCCCCAGGGATTTCAAATAGCATCCTGGTAAA
This sequence comes from Neoarius graeffei, assembly GCF_027579695.1. Lineage (NCBI taxonomy): Eukaryota > Metazoa > Chordata > Actinopteri > Siluriformes > Ariidae > Neoarius > Neoarius graeffei. The sequence continues at coordinate 43,387,665 of NC_083595.1, read as the reverse complement.
CCGTCATTTTGAAATGGCGCCAAAATCCACCCTTTGTGTTTCATACATACATTCAGTCGGTAAACAGGAAGTCGATGTGCGACAGATCTGAAAACGGTATACACGGTATAGAACCCCAAGCTGAAGCTCGGTACCAAATATCAAGCAATTGCGATTCGTAGTGGCTGAGAAAAATGTTATGAACGTGTTGTAAATCCACACTATATGTTTCATAAATACATTCGGTCGGTAAACAGGAAGTTGATGTGCAACAGATCTGAAAACAGTATACATGGTATAGGACCCCAAGCTGAAGTTTGGTACCAAGTGGCTATGATTTGTTGCTGCTGAGAAAAGGGGTGTTTCGGACAGACAGACGGACGGACAGAGGTAAACCAGTATACCCCCCCTTCGGAGCGCGGGTATAAAAATAATTAACTTTTGACGAGGCACACCTGTTAATTGAAAAGCATTCCAAGTCACTCCCTCATGAAGCTGGTAAAGATAATGCCAATAGTGTACAAAGCGTCATCAAGGTAAACACTAGATATGCTGAAGAATAATATTTTTGATGTCTTCAGTATTGTTCTACAATGTAGAAAATGGTCAAAATACAGGAGAAAAATAAATGGAGTAGGCGTGTCCAAATGTTTGACTGGTAATCAAGCTGGATGTAGTTCCAGTTGTCTTTTTATAAAATTTGTGCATACTGGCATCAAGATCAGCATAGTCGTATATTTATAAGGTAAATATTGGATCAGGAGATGCCCGGAATTCCTAAAACAGCGCAGGCCTAGTGAGAGGAAATGGTGACAAAGCTCACTTACAACAAAGATCTATAATTCATACAGCACAATATTGCTTGAAATAATAAAAGCAAGTCATTTTCTTTCTTGGGGAAAGAAAGATGCATTATTATTGTTACCATAGTGCTAAAAGTCTAAATCACCAGTTCTATGGAAAACCCATGAAGACTCTCCCTACTCCAGTTTCAGGGATATTTGTCACTTTGTCCCCATACATGGAATAATCTTGGAACACTGCAGTTTGTTAGGGTTTCCATTCATGCACAGCGTTTTAGAGAAGACTTGCATAGCACAGACAAGGAAATTAGATAAGGGGAGGAGAGAGAGAGAGAGAGAGAGAGAGAGAGAGAGAGAGACACTCGCTTGCCTGGTTCATTATGTTGGGCTGTTTGTGGTTCTGCTGGCTGCTCCAGGGTGCTCAGGGAGACGCTGGAGTTTCCCCCTGGAGACTGGGGCTCCTGAACTTTCCTCTGATCCGTCCCTACCACACACACACACTCTTTAGCACACAATGTACAACTGCATAAAGTACGACTCTCAAAACAGGCCAATAAAATACATATATTGCTAGTGAACACAATTTTATTTACTAAGAAAAAGATGGCTATAGAGACCACACATGAACAGAAATAGACTAATTTACCAAGCTACATAACTCAGTGATCCAAGTGTGCTGGTGAACACACAGCATTTTATTCACCCCATCTCAAAAACCTTTTCTAGTCTTTTCAAAACACTCTTACTACAGCCAAACACCTTTCACACCCCGAGTGCGTGTGTGCGCACGCATGCACGTTCCCAAGATGTTTGGGCCCCCAAATTCTTTATTTCAGTCTTTGGCCCAAACAGTCCATCTTTAGAAACTGGCGATCACAGTGATGTCGAGCTGAATGTGCCTCCCATGGGAAACTAAAGAAGTCTTTTCTTAAAACAATAAATAAATAAATAAAATGGGCCCCACATCAAATGCGCTCCATAGACCTCTCTCTCCAATCTGAAATAAACGCTGTCCCAACAACGGCAGAGTTTGAAAGACAGAGCGCACTGTGGTATACCAGACGGTTTATTCAGCCAACAAGAATGATGTATTGCTCTACTGCTCGGCATTTATTCAAGGTCAAGCAGTTGGTCCTTATTAACTCAAATGTGAAAAGCTTCATTCTTATGTGCATACTGAATGATAATGCTTAGCTACGCATAATGAAGCTTTGCTATATTCCAAAGCTCACAAGTCTAAGAATTAAGTAATTTAAACCAAATTATGGCAATACGTACCATCAGTACTGTAACAGGCAGTACTAAATATTACAGCAGTCTTAATCATTATTAAATCTTTTAATCACAAACCGAAACCTCCACTGTTCAAGTGGCGTCCCTTTCCACTTCACAGACTCAAGTAGGAAGCTAGTAGTGTTCCAGTAAATTCTGTGCTTTATATTTCTAAGGGACGCTGATTATATAAACACCACAGTCTCACAATCTGCCCTCCTCAGCCCATCACAGCGAGGCTCCTGCTGACTTGGCCATCGACTCCGTGCTAAGAGTCAGCTGTGAATCCTCACTCAGAGTCTAGGAAGTTTCCTAAACTGTTGACATACACACTAGTAAGTGCTTTGTATTTGTAATAGCTCATTTATTAGACAGTTAAGTGAAAGCAATTTAAAGGAATGTCAGTGTTTTTACATCGCTCTTTTTTTTTTTTTTTTTTTTTAAATCTGCAGCTTTTCCGTGGACTGAGAAAAGACCGGAAAAGCGGTTTCCTCACTTATAACGGAAGTCTAACAGCAGTTGGTACAGTTTGTCAATACATTTTAAACTATTATGTAAATTTTAAAAAGAGCCATAAATGAGCCATGAAATGATTCACTCAATACATGATTCGATTCACAATACTGGATTCATGATTCGATTTTCCCACAATTTTTTAAAGGGGAAAAAAATTAATTACATGAAAATTTTATTACCAAAAAAAAAAAATCTCCTATTCTTTATTAATTTAAGTATTCCTTTTTTATTGAAAAAAAAAAAAAAACTTTCGCTTCATTTTCTTAATAACTAACAATAATTATTAACCCACATTTGTAAAGGTTGGAACAAAATATAATAGACCATTAACTAAAATATTCCTTTTATTAAAATCGTTAATAACAAATCGGTCTCTTCTTAATAAATCTTTATGAACATTTGTACTACCTCCAACTGCTTCTCTTTTCTTTAACTTTTGGCAGTCTGTAAAAGAGCTCTGATTTCTTGTTAAATCAATTTGTGCAGTCAATCACACAACAGCTCTGTGCCATTTTAGACCTGTGTTTCCTCGAGGTATTCATTTAATCTGAACGTCATAAATTCGTATCATGATTTATCATCAAATGATGTATTGTTGCATGCCTAGCCATCACTTTGAACAAGAAAATGTCTTGGAATGAGAGACATGAGAGAAAGTCTTTCCAAATCTCTGTATTTTTATCTTAACTTTCCAACACTGGAGCAACAAAAAAAACAAACAAAAAAAAACAACATCATTTAACAATATTATTCCATGAAATCAAGTCGTAGATGAGCCGATAGCCAACGAGACGCATAGCACCGAGTTGGCTATACGCCATGCTTGACAAGATTGAGTGGAATAACTTTCTACAAAACGTCCAACAAAATAATTTCTGCTTAGAATGGAAACAAACCAGCGAAATGACGAGCAATTTGTGAAAAATGCTATAATAATAATTCTAGAAAAATAAAATATATAATGTTCTTACCATCAAACACTTTTATTCCATATTTTCTTGCTTTTTTTTATTTTGGGGGGTTTTGTTTTCGAGTAGAGTTTTTATTTCATCTTCGGTTGGTTCAGCAACACGCTCCGCCATTTTGTTTTTCTCTCTTCATGGCATAGGAGCTGATAACCTAGTAGTAGAGTAGCCAATCAGAGTGCGCGATTGCTCATATCCAGTGAACATAATTACAGTTACGTTTGCCCACCTCTAAATAGTTTGAGTTTCACCAACTAGCACGCAGAAACATTAGCAAATTTATCTCTGCCTCCTCTAATGTGGGTGCATTCATCTTCTGCAATGATGCACATTTCTGAGTATTTTCCCTATCTTGAGTTAGTTGTACACACACACACACACACACACACACCTCAACTAAGGGCGGGGAAAAAAAAAAAAAAAAAAAGGTCACAAGTGAGTATACCAGGGCTTTTCAAAGTGTGGGGCGCGCCTCCCCTAGGGGGCGCCAGAGTTCTTCGGGGGGGGCGCAACGTGAGGAAAAATAAACCAGAATAAGTTACTATTGCGGACATTTAGCGAACTTCAGCTAGCCTTTGCCAGAGACAAACTGGATCAATTTTTAGTACTTAAAGCTACAGTGAGTGAGGAGACAGAGTCTGGGCCAAGCAAAAAAGAAGGAAGTATGACCACGATTATTTAAAGTTTAGATTTTCATGGACTGGATCTGAAGATGCTCCACTGCCACAGTGTGTTGTCTGCCAAGAGGTGCTAGCTAACGATGCTATGAGATGTTTAAAATGTGTAAAACAAGATGTTTTTAAAGAAAAAAAAAGCACAGATGTTTAAAATGTGCAAAAAAAAAGTTTTAAAAAAAGCACGTTTTAAATGCATAAAAAAAATGTTTTCAAAAAGCACAGATGTTTAAAATGTGTAAAAGAAAAAATAGTGTACAACAACCTTTTTTTTTTTTTTTTTAAATACAAATGGAACATCAAGTATAGCAACAACAAAAATTGTAGGGGGGGGGGCGCTGTTGTTTATTTGCTCTCTGGGGGGGCTGACTCTCCCACACTTTGAAAACCCCTGGAGTATACAGTACATGGTAATATCAGTATTTATGCAAGATGGAATTTCCCAGATTGGAGCGAAGGCTGCACTACACAGTGTAGATTGGCTTGTGGGAGGAGAACAGAGAAGAATAAAAGATAACTGGCAGTCACCCTCACCTTCTGAGGTCGGCTGCACTTCTTCAATAGAGCAAGAGTAGATGTCTGGGTCAAGAGACACTTTCTCGATCAGAGACGCCGCATCTTTACTATTCCTCTTCTGCAACTGCCCCACCTCCAGACGGCGTAAAAACTGGTTTCTACAAATATACAGGTGGTAAAGAGAAACTACAATGTTACAAAGCCAACATGGAGGCCCTGGGGAAAAGGAGACCTACAGTAGTAATGAAGAGCAGACGGAAGAAAGCAGAATTTTAACTCGAAGAAAGATTATAACTGAAAGAAAGCACTATCATTTTGTGCATAAAGAAGCAAACAAACAATGCTAGTTACAACTAATCTGGATTGGCTTACAAACAAAACGGAAAGCACATCCTTCATTTCAGCCTGCTTTTAGAAGACTGCTGGGTATTTTTCCCCCCATTCTGAGCAACCACAAAATAGCTACTGCAGTCTCCCAGATCTGCTGAGAATACATATTATAGTCTACATAAAGGATAAATCATTTAAATACACTTTTTTTTAAATGCACGAAATCTTAGTTAAATAAATACAATTCAAATAATCAGTCCATAATGTGGTAGGTAATAAGGACATGCGATCAGTAAGATTTAGTCAAAAACTCCAGAAATATTCATTCCATTAGATTTAACAGGACAATAACATTTATGGACAGTAAGAATGATCAACACAAACACACACACGCACGCACGCACACAGCCATAGCCTGAAAGCGCAACATTCATTCAAGTCCCAGCCACCTGATCTGCAAAACACCCGCAGAGATCAAGCAACCGCCCTTAAACGCCGATTCAGGACCAGGCACCTCACCCCAAACCTGGCCTGAGATCAGCATAAAGAGCAGTTTCCACCACCATCACCACGTCAGGATCGGCCTGCAGTTTACTTACTCATACTTCCTGAGTATGGGCCGGTCCTTACTCACAATATCCTCCATGCTGGAGAGAGACATTACAGTTTATGTAAAGGAAGAAACTCAGCTTACTGTTTATTGGCTACATTAAATTACCTTTTTGTGACCATATTAAATGTATAACCTAGAGCAAGGGTTATCAACTTTTTGGGCTGTAGTCCAGTTACGGACCCAGAAAAGTATTCATAAATATAAGAAAAATAAAGGAGAAGTCAATTAAAAAGTATGCTTAATAAATAAATAAATGGCTTCTGTAGCAGATCCTATTTCAATTATGTGCCTTTACGTTAACTCTAACCCTACACGGTCAGAAATAGGGTTACAGTAGGAGTCCATTTCTGTCGCCCAAGGTACAATCTACACTAATGTACCCCCTTGGGCTCAGTATTGGACCTCAAGGTAACCATGTGTACCTTTTTAGGGCCAAAAAGGTTCATATATGTTCCCAAGCAGTATATAAAGGGTCCAAATAAGTACCCTTAAAAGGTACAATAAATATGTTATTTACCAGCTGGGAGGTCCGTATCGTGAAATACCGTGACCGAGGTCTTGAAAGTACTGACCGAGGCCCTCTGGGCCGAGGTCACGGTATTTCACCATACAGACCGACCTTAAGCTGGTAAATAATATATATATTTTTTTTCTTTACCAAATTCTAACAAAAACAAGAGCGCCCAAAAGGGAAAATCAAGCAGAGCTACCATTTTGAATCCTCATTCACGGCTGTAATGCAAATGGCTTCCTCCTCGGTATACAAGTGCACTTCCATGGCAGGAAAAAAAAAAAAAAACACTACATTTTGCCGCCTATTTAGTCCCCTATTTATACAAAATTGAGTCATTCAGGATTCAGCCATGTTTTTGCTCGGCGTTAGCAACAGTTACAGGTTTTTAGCTTTCTCCTGCAATGTTTTCTTTTATTTCTTCTTCCTCAGGGTAGTAAAACTCGCTTTCACTGTGAACACTGTCATTATCGCTATCCATGCTGTAAAATTAATGCTATTCTTCTGAGAAATGCTGGAAAAAATTTATAAGATTGATAATCTTATAAATAAATCTTATTTAAAAAAATAAATAAATAAAAATGTTGACAAAAAAAATGCTACTATGTTTTTTGTTGTGAATGAGAGAGTCGCCAGAGGTCCATAACCAGGGTCCGTATTGTAGGATATGGACCCGCTCGCCAGCCAATCAGAGCGCAGGATTTGATGGAAACCGCACTGCAAAAAAAATAATGGACTTTACTTTCTGAAAGTGCATTTAGCTGAACAATTGGAGTTTCAGACTTTGACAGATTTTTTCTTCATCCATCCCCACTTCATTTAAGGCCCGGTCCCACTGCACTTACGGATGCAAAGAGGATGTAAAACGTAAAAAAATCTTTGCCATCTGTTGGAAAACGCTATGCATCCGTTGTGTACTCATTGCATACGTGCTTCATACGCTCTATCCATTGAGCATCCGTCCACTGTGATTTCATCCGCGCAAAAAGTTTTGAGCTGCACAAAACTTTTAGAACGGATGAACTTTCCGCCGTGTACGATGTAAATCCGCGACATATACGAGCAACAAACGTTCTATGTCCGTCATCATCCGTTAAACGTCTGCTGTATCCTCTCTGCATCCTCTGGGCATCCTCGCAACTCACATCCGCTGCAGGTGAAAACGGAAAGAGGGAGGAAAGATAAGGTACATGAAACGTCTATTCATCGTTAGTAGCACGGAAATAGAAAGGATGTAAGCGTATGCATCTCGTATATAAAGTATTCAAAACGGACAAAGCGTTTATATCTGGGATGTATCTCGTATATTTAGGATGTCTGGAGTATGTCTAGAGTATGTAGAAGGACACCTAGCGGACAATCGATATTTTGTATAAAAAGGGGGAGAAAATCATCTAGTAGTAGAGATGTATCGATGTAGCCGCCAGCACTTCTTTCCGCTTTATGCTGACGGCGTGCGTGCTGCATCCCTTTATATCCGCGGAGCAGACGCAATTCATACCTCCCGCATGCGCAGTGAACGGTCTGCATCTGATATACATCCGCGCAACATCCCCTTTGTTTCCGTTAGGCGTACGTGATACATCCCCTTCATCTGCTATGCATCCGCTCTTTCTGCTATGCGTCCGCTTCTCAGTTATCACCGGTAACCCCTTCGGAGCGGTCATCCACTTCCATCCGCTTTTTTGTCCATTTCTGGAGCGGATGAAAACGGATAGAGCCACCCCCGAAATTTTGCTCGTCCGCTGTGTCCTTTTTGCATACGTTTTGTGTCCATTGGCCAGTGGGACCGGGCCTTTACCCGCTCTGGTCTGATCACTGAGGATTAATTTATATAGTATATAGTCAAGCTTATTACTCGGGGGGGGGGGGGGGGGGGGGGGGAATATGATAAAAAAAGTTTAAGGATGACTAGACAGAAGTATGCGTTTATTCTCTCCTTCAAAACAGGTATCTAACCTGTTCAGACTCCATGGCTATAGCCAAAAACACTTCAAATTGAAGTCTTATTGATAATCATACAAATTAGGTCATTTATGGTTAAGCATTAAAATGCAAAAGTTGTTGCAAGTAAGTCATATGTTAGTTGCTTATCCAGTCCTTTCTATAAAAAGAAAAATTTTATGTAGCTGGACCTTGCAAATTTTATTTGGGACACCCCTGGTCTGAAGAATAACACTAATTTAGGATCGCTCCTCCACGTGAACTAATATGGAGACAAAGAGGAGAAGCTGTGTCTTCCTGACCAAGAAATTCCACTCAGTTCATCCTGCACTGTGTGCTTTCTTCAGTGCTTTGTCTTGGTAATGATAAATTATAAAAAGACATTTCGAAATTCAGTTCATTCATAAAACATACCAGACCAACTGAATCATTCTGGTAGAATTGATTTATCATAACAGTTCCAAAGGGGACAAAAAAACAAAACCCTTCACACATCCATTACAAGGAAGATCAAGGAAGTGAAGATGAGACATGATGCAAACGGGAACGTGAGAGTGATTAGACCGTTATTGGAAAAGATGTGAACAGGACACGCATGAAAGAGTCATCCTTTTGGTAATACTGAACTATTATTACTATACGTCGCCTGACTAACGAAACAGAACCAACACAGCGAACACTCCCCCCCCGCTCCCAAAATGACTCATGGTTTAGACTGGTAGCAACTGAAGGCTGCATTCTTTGGCTGTGTAGCAGCTACTCACCAAACAGAGTCTGCCTCTTGCAGGCTGAGGAAAGAAGGAAAGAAGAGAAAGAGGGAGGGAGAATGTTGGAAGCCACAGTAGTGAGGAGAAAGATTAGGAACCGAGCCAAACATTAGGGATATCGAGGCAGAGAAAGAAACAGACGCAGACACTTAGCAGAAACAAAAAGTGTAAGGAGTCAAGAAAGACTACAGGGAAGATACACAGAAGGTAAGGTGTTCATATATTTAAAAAAAAAAAAAAAAAAGGGATAAAATTACAAATCGCCTTAATGAATCACCACCGAGTCCTAAATATCCTGGCTTTCACAATAAATATTGGACAAGAATATTAATTATTCTGTATAACAACACAGTTCAGGTCCGGTGAGTAAACCATTACTGAGAGTAGTGTAAATCCCTAAATAATAATTCTAATCTCTATAATCGTAATAATACAGATTATAGTGATTCCCTGTACACACCACCACTAATCATAACACCAACACACACTCCCAATCTATTCAACAATATTTTACACATTAAAACCACAATCAGAGCAAATTCCTGTTGAAAACCTGACTTAAAAATATTTCACTTCAATAATCCCTTAATAAATTTTCCAAGCACATATTTTAATGCCTAACTTTTTTTTTTTACCCCCTACTTTCACAATAGTATAATAAAAACAAATACAATCTCCAACTGAGTGAGAGAGAGAGACGCGATACTCACTTAATCCGTCCTGTTCCCTCAGTGTGGTTCTGTGCTCTCTGGTTTTCCTGAGGAGGCGAGTCTGCGGGAGACACGCTGGGGCTGGATGGGGAAGAAAAAAGGAGAAAAAAAAAAACCCAAGAAAATCTGATCAGACAGTCTGAGTCGCACATCTCAAAACACTTCAGTTTCCATAAAGGTTCACAGAGGCTGTACACACATACACCCTCACACACACACCCACCGAGACACACACACACCCTCAGACATACAATTTAACAATAGACTAGGTTGAGTTCAAAGTTTAAACCTTGTTTAAAATAAACTGAGTTGTATTTAAATCATTTTTAATCCCGATTGAAGTTTTTTTTTTAGGGAAAATTAAAATGAACTTAAATCCTCCTGCTACATTACTTTCATCTCTAACTGAAGAATTTTAGTCTGAAGTTAATTTAATATCTTGCCGTTGAGGTGGTTTAAATTTACAACACAGTGGAATATAAGAAGTGGATTTTGGAGTTTCTTCTCAAAGGAAATTTTTATGGCAATTTTCACTCAAAAAAAATTACAACTGATGGATTCACCAAATTTTAAAAAAAGTACCAAGCAACCCTCAGGTCAGTGCTTTAATCAGAGATTATGGTTTCAAAATCTGATTTACGTAATTCGTGTATAAATTAGATTCATCCTAGTATAAAAGTAGAGCCCTCTTTTAGAAAAGGAAATGGGCTACGTACTTTAAAAATAAATAAATAAATAAATAAATTATATTTTTCATAATCTTGCTCCCTCTTTTTGTCTCTCTTTCCGAGATGTTTTAGAAGGTTCCTGTAATGTGACTGCGAGCCTCTCTGACTTAACATCCATCAGAAAAAGTCAGCATTGAAGCTGATTAGAGAAACTTGATTGATTTTCAGTTGGGGGGGGAGGGACACATCACCAAGCAGAAAACAACTTCTGTGATTCAAACCTACTCACACTATCTTTGTGATCCTTTATCCCCCCCCGATTATTTTTTTCCTTTTTGGTTACGGGTCACTGTTTATATTGTGCAACCTGTTAAGATTGATGAATATCCTGGATGTAAATTTGGCAACAGGCTTATTACTGCTAATAAATTCTATTTTCTTTTAGACATTAGATAGTGTTTGAAAACCCCTCCCAAATGCTGCATAAAAAGATGAATATTTGAAGTTTGCAAGAGATACCCGGATAGTAGACTACTTTAGTTGAATTCCTGATTGCGCTTCGTTTTTACTATATCCCGCAATGCAATTGCATTAAAACGCTGAAAAACCTGTAGATAAGATTGCAGGACAGGGGGTCTGGAACTTCTGTACTGGTAAATTTATTTCCAGAAATGAGGAGTACCATCCTAGTGTCATTACATTGCACTCTTGTACCAAAAATTAATGCTACAGCAGGTTTTATCTGCCTTAAAGCCTTTCTCAGCCATTTCACTGCATCATTTCTGGCTTTAACCACCAAAATACTGTATCTAAAATATTATATTGTATATTCAAATATAGAATACATTCTGCACAGAAGTTAAGCAGATAAGATAGTCATGCAATATTTGGATAACTACACGAGTCAATATGCTCAACCAAATATATATATATATATATATATATATATATATATATATATATATATATATATATATATAAACAAACAAACCCAGGTGAATGTACAATTATGCAGAGTTTAGTTCTAGTCCATACTCACTAGAGCCCCACTGATAAAGAATTTTTGGCACCGAAACCAATTAAAATCATAAAAGGTCTGTGATTTCTGATGACTGGTGTTATCAGTCGATACCTGTCCCTCAAAAACAAACCAAAAACAACAAAAAAAAAACAACCACGTTTCCAGTCAAAAAGAAATGTTTTAAAATATTGTGCATATTACAAAAAGTCGAACAGGCCTAAATGTACAAGGGGAAAAAAAATCCATTTTGAACCACACAGATAAAAGAATTACTTTAAGTCGGCCAGCATTGCAATAGTATATAACACAATATATATATATAAGTTTTGTCATTATCAGCTGTTATAAACATGGATATAGATTTGCTGGCAATTAGTTCACATCATCTGATAATATCAGCACGCCGATTTATCAGTCAGGCCCTAATCCATGCAGTTTACAGTTGCACCTGTAAGCTTAACTGTGTAATTAGGGTTGAAACCAAACTCTGCACGAAATCAGGACATTAAAAAGACCCTCGTTTGTCAAGACAGGTGTTAAAAAGTGGCACCATGTGATGTCATGGTTAGTTCAGAGACAAAAAGATTAGTTGAAAGTAAAAGTTATTCCTTCCAGCTAATCTAGACAGCAGAAGGAGTAACTTCTACCAATGAGATGAAAAGCTGGTAAGTTATACAGACCTCTTTAGGGGAGTGGAGGGCTCCTGTGTTACGGACCCCGCCTTTTTTAACCTCCGCCTAGAAATCCCCATATGAGCCAGGTACTGACCAATGAAAGTGCGTCCCTTGCTGGAAGGAGCAGGAAGTGACACAAAGAGTGAGAGAAAGAGAGAGAGCTGTGGAAAAGTGATGTCTGGTTACATGAGTAAGCAGAGGATTAAAATAAGGACAAGGAGACCCACAACATTTGCAAGACTGACACCAAACCACCAAAGGGTGCAACCAGGAGCAGAAGCATGTGGAAAAAGTTAAAGGAAAGAAAAAGTGTTTTTTCCCTCCCCCTGCTACCATGTCCATCTCAACAGTAAGGAAAAGCAGGTTTGTATAAAAGGTGGATAACACTTCAATTCATTAAAATATTAGGTTTATGATGTGCTCCAGCAGGTCAACGTCATGACCCACATGTAATCAGACGACTAAATACCCATAACTTTACAAAGACAAAATGGGCTTCCAAATAAAACATTAGCTTTCCACATATAGGTAGTGCCTGTCAACTGAATAAAATGTCTTGCTTTGGCCAGGAGCTATACTTGGAAAGGCACATAGCAATTTGCTTACCCTGGGAGGAGCTGAGCAGGCAAAGAGCATCGGATGTATGTGGCAAACTCAGTCAAATTCCCATTTCCTTACAGTCTGAGCAAAAAGCGATTCCTTTTTTATTCATAACTAAAAACATGTAACTTCCAGTCACAGTTTGTATATAAATTTTTTTTTTTAAAAGACCTGTCAACTCATGCAATGTGCACAAGTTATTCTTTTTCCGGCTAAAGTAGCCTAGTCATACTCCCACCTGAGGCATCATAACCCATTTATGGCATGTCTGGGTAAATGTTATTGGCTGAGAAACTGTTTGTGGATCAGTTCGTGAAGGCAGCCTGCTGTAGAATAACACTTCCCAAGCCAGCACAGCTGAAGATTAGTGGGTCAAGAGAGGACTTGAAATATAACCACAAAAGTCTTTTAAAACCACAGGAAATATATATATATATATATATATATATATATATATATATATATATATATATATATATATATATATATATATAATATTTATATTATATTTATATATATATATAAAAAACTTATTTTTAAAAATTCACCTAAAACAATTTCTTTTTTTTTACCATCAGGTCACAAAACATGTAATCTTTAATGAATGATATGTTAAAAGATAACTTTAATTTTCTGAGATGTAATAAAAACATTTATATGCCAAAGTCAGAACGTAACAGAAGTGTTGTGGACATATATATTCTCAATTTTAACAATGTAGAATTACTTTTTGAAACATAGGAAGGCGATGTTTTAGCAAATATAATTAATAAACGTGTAGTAGAATAAACATACACATTCTTTCAATAAGATTAACATGGTATATAGCTGGATTGTAATTAATTTGTAACAGACGCGAGATGGACAATCGTAACAGAAGTAACGTAACAGACATCATTTTGGAACTCATAGGCTTGACTTTGGCATATAAATGTTTTTATTACATCTCAGAAAATTAAAGTTATCTTTTAACATATCATTCATCAAAGATTACATGTTTTGTGACCTGATGGTAAAAAAAAGAAATCGTTTTAGGTGAATAAGTTCATGTCCCCATTTCAGTACCCATAAGCGTGGAATCACTCATATATATATATATATCTCCAGTTGGTGTTTTATATCTGTGCAATGTGCTTTAAAAGAAAATTCAGATAGAAATATAGAAAACTGAAAGAATGAGGCATGGATGGATGGATGGATGGATGGATGGATGGATGGAGTGAGTGAGGGAATGAGGCATGGTTGGCATGAGGGAATGAGGCATGGCTGGCGTGAGGGAATGAGGGATGGATGGAATGAGGGATGAGTGAGGGACTGAGGCATGACTGGTGTGGCATGAGGGAATGAGGGATGGATGGCTGGCTGGAATGAGGGATGGATGGGATGGAATGAGGCATGGCTGGCATGAGGGACTGAGGCAAGGAAGGATGGAATGAGGGACGAGTGAAGCAATGAGGCATGGCTGGATGGAGGGAGGGAGGGAAGGACAGATGGAGGGGATGGAATGAGGGAAGGATGCATGGAATGAGGCATGGCTGGCGTGAGGGAATGAGGCATGGCTGGCTGGCTGGATGGATGGAGTGAGGGATGGATGGCTGGAAAATTTTGTTTTAAAAAACCATGACTGGAAGTATGGGTGTAAGAAGTAACCCCAAACACAAAATTAAGAAGACAGATTTAATTTGTCAAAAAGGGTTCAATTTCACAGATGGTCTTTAAATGTTCTTATCCCTCGTAAATGTCTATATAGTGAGCACACTGATGATTCCAGAAACAAATTGCATCCTAGTGGTGTGCATGCTATACAAACAGCACTTTAAATCTGTATGTGGCTTATTGAGGTATTTCACCCACGTGACCAAGTCACGTGACGCAGCCATTTTGGACGGCACGCTTAAGTCCTTCAGTGCAAGGCAGTATGAGATGGTGGAGACCTTTGCACATTTTAACAAGAAAGTAAGCTGTGATTCGTGTTAAATTGGATCTGTCTTTTATCACAAACACTGTACCCAGCCTTGGTATGGAGCCCTGTTTATTTATTTCTGTGTCCCGTTTCTTTCTAGCCTCTGTTATTGCGTTTTATGTCTGATGTCTGCTACATGCAACCCTAGACAAATTAACACTGCCTTGTTTCACTGCTCAGATGGGTTAACAAACACTGACCCATTTACTTTTTGCTATATATTTTATCAAAATTGCGTTAACTGATAAACTAACCTGAAATGAAATGATCACTGCAAAGTCTGGAGTACTCTGTTGGCTCCCAATCCTGTCTCTTCACAGCTGCAATCCATTTGGCCCTCTTGTCTGGGTCAGTAGGAAACCGGTAGTGATGTGTCGGTCGCGAACGATCCGGTTCAAAGAGCCGGCTCTTTGAAGTGAACGACGGGAGCCGGCTCTTCGGTGGGAGCCGAGTTGGGGAGCCGAATTAGTTTTTTGTCCTTAGGTGCCTCAGAGAGACAGAGAGACTTTCACAAAAAAAAGTTGCTGTCCGATTGCGTCTTTGTGTTGTCTATTACCATTCAAAGGAAAAAAAGTAGCATGGTGTACGCCTACTTTTTTTGGTTGGGGGGGGGTTGATGTCATTCACAGCTGCGAAATTGGTGTAATGCTTAAAGCTGTGGAGCACAGGGGAGAGGAGTCTGTGAGGCACCTGAGGAGGGGAAAATCAGCTGTGTATTTTATATTGGTAATATAACACAGTTTTGCATTATGTTTGTGAGAAAATAATTTATTAATTGGTAAGTAAGTTTTATTTCTATAGCTAGAACACTGTTACACTGCTATACTTTACAAAGCTTTACAATGGCTACAAAAACTAAAAAATAAAATGGAAAACATCCTATTGATAAAATATAAATAATAATGTAATTAATTAACTAGTTAATTGCAGCAATTAAATCAAAAATAAAATCTCAGGAGCCGTTTGGGAGCCGAAAGAGCCGGCTCCTTATAGTAAGAAGAGCCAAAAGAGCCGGCTCCCGAAAAAGAGCCGAAATTCCCATCACTAGAAACCGGTAAAAGGAGCGTCCTGTACGCCGTCCCTGTCTGTTGTGGCAGCCTACAGCACAACAAGCAAACACCATGGTTATTTATAGAGTGCTTACTGACAAATTAATCTATTCTAGGTGTCTGTAACACGTTTTTTTTTCAAGCTGGTTCTCCCTCTCTGTCTGCAGCGTTAGTATGTAGCTTGACGTTCAAAATGGCGGACACCGGGGCGTCACGTGACCCTGTGACGTCAGGTGAAATACCTCAATAGTCCTACTGTGTGGATGAGGGGAGGGGAGATAAGGCCCTCCCAAAAAAAACCACCCCACCCGTCTTAAAAAAAAAATAAAAAAATTCAGCATAAAAAGCCATTTCTAGCTCTGCCTTGAAATCATAGCAGACCAACAAACCTTATTATTCTGAGTGCCGTTCAAAAACACGCACGCGCACACACACACTCTCTCTCTACTTACACATCATTGGCTGGAGTTTCATTTACAACAGAGGGCACTACTGGAGTTGAGCTACATGAGCTGGACTCTGATTCACTTGAGGTGCCTCCTACATCAAGGGAGATGGGAGAAGTGGTGAAAGGGGAGGATGGAGTGCCTGAAAGTGTGGGAGAAGTGGTACAACTCGGACCTGAAAGAAAACCAAAAAGCTTGCAAACTCACTACGTACAAGTGCATGACATCAGTCAGGTCACAGCTTAGAGGGCAAACTATAAAGCAAGATGGAGCCCGATCTTAGCTTTGATGGAAGATTTTCTTTTGTTAATGAGTGACTCAAATGAGTTTGATGAGCTGAATGGGAGTCGACATTTCAATGCTAATATCCGGATACTAATCCCAAGACTAACACGATTTCATTTTAACAAAAGCCTAAATGTAGAAGCACCTCCCATTTTCCTTTTATACCAACAAAGCTCTTTTCCACTGTAGCTCTGAATGATTATCTCAGCTGCATTCAGTCCATCTGTACCAGACTCGTGGAAAAAAAGAAAGCATTCACATCTATCAGGACTAGAAAGAAGTGGTTCTCAAAATGGACATAAGGAGTCCATGAAACAGCCACTGCTGGAAATCACAACACGCTATTATCAAAGTTATCTCATCTCATTATCTCTAGCTGCTTTATCCTGTTCTACAGGGTCGCAGGCAAGCTGGAGCCTATCCCAGCTGACTACGGGCGAAAGGCGGGGTACACCCTGGACAAGTCGCCAGGTCATCACAGGGCTGACACATAGACACAGACAACCATTCACACTCACATTCACACCTACGGTCAATTTAGAGTCACCAGTTAACCTAACCTGCATGTCTTTGGACTGTGGGGGAAACCAGAGCATTATCAAAGTTATATTAATTATATTTCTTATTATAAAACAGAGGTGTTCTCATGATTATTAGCTGGGTTGACTGGTCACTTGCATTGAATTGGCTTAATCTAAATCTCAGTAACTAGAAGGAAAAAAAAATCATCCATCAGGACTAGAAATAATATCAGTGCGGTCCTGTTGGTGGAAAGTTCAGGAACAGAAAATTATTATACACATTTGAATAATGAGCCTAATATTTGCATAGATCCTAGAACAAATAAATAAATCTGTGCTGGGAGGATCCCTGGCTGCAACAAGTTTGACGAGCACTGGCATAGACAAGAATGACAAAGCATCAGCGATGACTTCCTGTGTAATTAGATACCATGCCCTGCCAAATGTGTGGGTGGAAATGTCATTAAAAAAAAAAAAAAAGGATTACGCTGTGTTCACAGAAGTCATTTAACAATTCTATGGTCAAAAGAAAAATCAAACTGCAGTACGTGTAGGAACAGTGAAGTAACTCCATTTGACGAACACTTACACTACCGTTCAAAAGTTTGGGGTCACCCAGACAATTTTGTGTTTTCCATGAAAAGTCACACTTTTATTTCCCACCATAAGTTGTAAAATGAATAGAAAAATATAGTCAAGACATTTTTCTGGCCATTTTGAGCATTTAATCGACCCTACAAATGTGATGCTCCAGAAACTCAATCTGCTCAAAGGAAGGTTAGTTTTATAGCTTCTCTAAAGAGCTCAACTGTTTTCAGCTGTGCTAACATGATTGTACAAGGGTTTTCTAATCATCCATTAGCCTTCTGAGGCAATGAGCAAACACATTGTACCATTAGAACACTGGAGTGAGAGTTGCTGGAAATGGGCCTCTATACACCTATGGAGATATTGCACCAAAAACCAGACCTTTGCAGCTAGAATAGTCATTTAGCACATTAGCAATGTATAGAGTGGATTTCTGATTAGTTTAAAGTGATCTTCATTGAAAAGAACAGTGCTTTTCTTTCAAAAATAAGGACATTTCAAAGTGACCCCAAACTTTTGAACGGTAGTGTAACTATTGTAAGGTTAAGGTTCTTTGCTTTAGTATAGCTGATGTAACAGCATTCCAACAACTAGCAAGCGGTTATGATCAGATACAAAGCAGAAACTCTACATACTTAATTTTAAACACCTATTCAGCCGTACGCTAAAACAATACTGAAAGTAAAGCTGAAAAAAGGTGTTTCAGTGTTTAAAATCTGTCCTCTGAGCAGCAATCTGGTTATATGCTATACATGGGAAAAGAGCAGCATCAAACGTTGCCTGATAATTTTGGTGACTAATCCCATTCTTTTTTTTTTTTTTGAGAAATCTTCTGTTGACTTCATCTAGAACGAGCTTTGTGAACTGAGTGGCTTGGAGAACGGAGTCTGACGTGAGACAAACCTGTAGTGGAACTGATGGAGGAAGCAGCAGAAGCAGGCAATGAAGAGGAGGAGAGTGGAACATCCTGAAGACTCTGTGCCGAGGACCATCGGCTCCTCCTGCCCTCCTGCTCGCTGTTTGTTGCTTTCCTCCGCTCCTTACGGGTAAGAGGAGATGATTCGTCTACATCTCCATCCTCGTGTTTCAAAGCATTCTATACAGAAAACACACACAAAATCATGTCACTAGCATATGTATAGCACAGTTTTTGTGCCTGCTGGTGTTAAATATACTGTTTGTGGTAAATATTGATTACATGCCGCTCTACCTCGTATATAGTAAACTGCTGTTTGAGGTCGGGGTCAATGCCTTTGCTGTTCATATGTTTCGTCATGATGCGCTCCATCTCCTGATGCTCCAGGCAATCGGTCACATCGTAGAATGAATCTTGGTCAGGCAGAGCTGCTAGAGTCTGAGAGAGCGAGACAGGGGAGGAAGGCATGAAAATATAGTGGCCGGCATAAGTATTCACTCCCCTGGATATTCCATCCAGCCATCCATTATCCGTAACCGCTTATCCTGTACAGAGTCGCAGGCAAACTGGAGCCTACCCAAGCTGACTATGGATGAGAGGCAGGGTACACCCCAGGTCATCACAGGGCTGACAAACACACACAACCATTCACACTCTCATTCACACCTACGGTCAATTTAGAGCCACCAATTAGCCTAACCTGCATGTCTTTGGACTGTGGGGGAAACCGGAGCACCCGGAAGAAACCCACGCAGACACAGGGAGAACATGCAAACTCCATACAGAAAGGCCCTCGTCGGCCACGAACCCAGAACTTTCTGCTGAGGCGACAGTGCTAACCACTACGCCACTGTGCCGCGCCCCCCGAATGTTAAATAGACTTAACTAGTATTTTAAGTCATGAATTTACATATAATTGGAAACTCACGAGATCAAATTTTGAAGCATGGTGCTGGCAGCATCATTTTGAGCACAGGTAGTCGTCGACTTACGACTGTGTTTGGTTACGACTGACCGGTCGTAAACCGATCTGGTCGTAAGTCGGCTTATGTTAAATGAACGCAAGTATATTGTGATGTGTAATGATATTGTAATCATGTTAAAGTCTTATTTTATCAACATTTTCTTATTTCATTACCTCGGCTCATTATTTGGTTGAAGTCAAACACTGCATACTACACTGCGTACAGTACAATTCGTTTAATATGTGCAAAACAAAAAATATGAAATACAGGTGTGAAAAATAGAAAACATTTTAGTTTGAAACATACCAAAATATAAAATGTAAAACATAGCAAAATACAAAAAAAAAAAAAAAAAAAAAAAAAAAAAAAAAACCACCTTAGTGACCGCTGGCATCACTGGTGCTTGGCTGTGGGTCGTCTACGCCATCATCAGCTGTTGCAGTGTTCGGGCTGGTGGGAGGATTTGCTCGTTTCATAAACCAGGAGCTGGGGCGGAAACTGTATGACGGAGTGCGTGAGGGAGCGTGAGAGAGACTGCGCGTGTGCCGGGAGCTGGGGCGGAAACTGTCGTACGCTCAGCTAGCTCAGCTGGGAAACACTTGCCAGTCATAACCAGATGGTCGTAAAGTCGATCGGTCGTAAGTTGCATAGGCCGCAAGTCGACGACTACCTGTATTACCATTGGCTACTTGGTTGCTTCTGTGACTAATGCACTACTTACTGTACATGTTCAGTGACTTTGTTGGACAGCCTCCTTTGGGCCTCGAGTAGCGATTGTCTAGCCCAGTGTTTCCCAACCTTTCTTGAGCCACGGCACATATTTTACATTTGAAAAATCCCACGGCACACCACCAAACAAAAATATCACAAATACAAGGCCTCTTTTCCTGCAATCTGAGCTGTAGTAGATAAAAAAAAAAAAAAAATTCTGTTGTCTTTTTTATATATTTACATGAAAATATGTTTCAAATCAATATTGTTTGAATTCAAAATAAAATCACATTCTACATTCAAGGGTATAGTTATAATTCATAATCAACAAAAATGACAAAATAATTCACATTAAACTTAAGTTCTATTAATTATCAAAATGTTCATATATTAAATAAAATTTCTTAGGGTGACTGTAGTCTGGCTAACGTGACTGCAAAGCTCTGCGAGCATTTGGTCTGGCCAAGATATTAAGCCCAACCGTTTCCCAAAGTGCGTGGTTGACCCGCCTCCCTGAAATGCCTCAGTTTGCTACTGGTCGAAGCCAGAAAAGGCTGTGACGAAGCTTAAACCAATCACATCACTCTTTCCTCTGACGTATGTGACACGACGGGGCTAACTGGTAGATTAAACTCTTACCGAAGCCGGTCGGGAGCAAGGCGAAAACGTCCTTCCTTTCAATAAATACCTCCAGGGCTGCTCTTTGCTCCGTTTTCAATGAGAACTTGCTCCATGTTCGTAATGTTTCTAGTGAATGAAGCGCTTCCGGCATAGATTCTGTAAACAATCTATGGCTTCCGGTCGCAGTTCTACTACGTCACTGCCTTGAACACACCTCTACCCAGGGCCGTTGGAGATGCTCAAAGTTGATTGGTTCCCGATTTTTCGGGAGCTTGGAAGAGCTGTAGATAGCTTGCCTTGCCAGACTAAACTCGCAACAGGCCCTCGTGTTGCGTCACGCTTAGGATGGGCGGGCCCAGGCTAGGGTGACTGACCTTTTATCCCTATGTCCTCATTAGTTGCATATGATTTCTTCAAAAAGTCTTTTGGAATATTTAAGTTTTCAAAACTGTCAGCATTAATTCAGATTTACTGACCATCATATACATGTTCAATGTATTAAATCATACGAATGCTAAGTTTATGGGATAATGTCTATGTACACTTTATGCAATTATTTATAGTTCACAGTCACTTCTTATTTGATCATTTCGACTTCTTCAGCTTTTTGGCCAAAGACAAAAGCTTGTCGGTCCTCTCTTTTGTAAGAACTGTTATGATTGGCTATCATGCTTTCACCATCGATGTTTTGGCCAATCACATTGTAGATAACACGTATTCTACCACGAGACTTAGCGAGACTAAAGATGGCGAAAATGTAAACATGTAACATTGTCGTAGGAATGAATTACGCTTGAGTATCACGAAGGAACATACCCCAACCCCCCTCAATAAATGAAAAAAAAATCTCAACAGATTTGGCATAATATAAAAAGGTCGATTTTTTTACTCAGAAAAAGCGGAAATCCGCCGAAAAGCGGAAAACTCTCATCCCTGCTATCGCCATCACCGCTGTCACACCCGAAGCATTACTAATTCTTTTGTTTGAATGGCAACAGGTAGATACACAGGTTAATTAGCTACCTGCTGCCATCTATTGGAAGAGTATTTAATTGTTCTGCCGGTCACTATACGTCAAGTCATTTGTATAGCGCTTTTAACAAAAATTGTCGCAAAGCAGCTTTACAGAATTTGAACGACTTTCATTACATTGAACGACTTTAATATACGTCGCTGGCATAGACGAACGAAGACAAATTATTTGCAGTAAATAAATAATTTTCGGAACAATTAAGTGAAATTGGATAATGTCCCACGGTACACCCGATGATCTCTCACGGCACACTAATGTGCCGTGGCACAGTGGTTGGGAATCACTGGTCTAGCCCATCGGAGATATAATTTAATAAATAAATTGAAATTTTGGGGAGGAGTGCACTCCTGTTCACTCCCATTTTATAGAAATGAAGCCAGAATACCTCCACTATGTTTTCAAATTTGCAACCAGCATCTTCACAGTAGAGACTTTTTCCTTCTTCAGTTTCCACAGTAGAAACAAGGAGGCAAAGTGAGGTACACCCCAATCCTTTTTTATCCCTGCTCCTTTCCAGCACATTGAAGAATGTGTTCATGGTGAAAAGAAAACTTGCATCAATCTAGAGAGCTTAAATAGTTTCAGCTTTAGATAGTTCATTAATACAGATGCATCTAATAAGGACCAAAAAAAAAAAGCTGCAGCCAGCCAGCAGGGGCACTAGACCGGTAGTGGCTTTACTTTTTAAAGATGATGCATTGTCCATTTTTTATACAGTCCATGATTATGCTACATTCTTAATTTTTTTTTTGTATAAAATGATCTAATGGGGGCGGCACGGTGGTGTAGTGGTTAGCGCTGTCGCCTCACAGCAAGAAGGTCGTGGGTTCGAGCCCCGGGGCCGGCGAGGGCCTTTCTGTGTGGAGTTTGCATGTTCTCCCCGTGTCCGCGTGGGTTTCCTCCGGGTGCTCCGGTTTCCCCCACAGTCCAAAGACATGCAGGTTAGGTTAACTGGTGACTCTAAATTGACCGTAGGTGTGAATGTGAGTGTGAATGGTTGTCTGTGTCTATGTGTCAGCCCTGTGATGACCTGGCGACTTGTCCAGGGTGTACCCCGCCTTTCGCCCGTAGTCAGCTGGGATGGGCTCCAGCTTGCCTGCGACCCTGTAGAAGGATAAAGAGGCTAGAGATAATGAGATGAGATGATCTAATGGTGCTCTGTGGGACGTCCAATGTTTAGTATTTTTTTTTTTTAATAACTAAACCAAGACAAAGACCATTCAGTGTAGGGGTCGACCGATAATCGGCCTGGCCGATATATCGGGCCGATATTCTGCATTTTTAGGGTTATCGGTATCGGCCATAATTTCCACCGATATGCCGATAACATACCTTTTTGCAGCCATTTCGTTCCTAACGCGACTGTCACTGCACGTCCTTTCCTGCACTCGCCTCTGAGTTCAAGAACACGGTCCCGCCCACCACAACATCTGATTTGTTTGGCACAAGAGATACAGCCAATCAACACGTGTAGCTAAACGCTGTGAACTGTGTCAAGGCGGCCGTATGGGCACTCGGGCAGAAGCGGCACAAGGGATACAGCCAATCAACACGCATAGCTAAACGCTGTGAACTGTTTCAAGGCGGCCGTATGGGCACTCGGGCAGAAGCAGATCCCACTTCAAGGTAAGGACACGCTGCTTTTGTCGCAATAAGTCACAAACACACAAGTTGCAAAAGCACATCATTATATGTTTACATTCTTCATCTACTACTCGTTAAAATTGTCCATTTGCATCTGTGTAGCCAGGCAAACTTGGCTTACTGAAGGAAGCACTTGAATTAGACGACAACCAACTAGTCTCGCTGAAACTACATGTCATGCTTCCTTCACTACAATATAATCCTCCTAAATTGGGAATATTAGGCTTGGGCATTAAAAGCATTAGAATGTAGATGGTTACTTGTTAAGTTGTTACATAACAGGGAGTGATAGCCTACTTTATGTTTGATTTTACTTTATAAAAAATGCTGCAGGCAGCTCCCTACACTTGATTTGTTATTTAAAAACTACTTGAAGTTGGTAAGTCTTACTTAGTTCTTAGTGTAAAAGAATCCAGAGTGTATTTTCAATTATTTTCCACTGAAAATGGTGAGCTGTAATATAGTAGGGAGTGATTTTTTTATTGGTGAATATTTATTTTATTTCTCATTTTATTCTAACTAATGTTTGACTTTATTGTACAAATGCTGCTGGCATCTCCCTGCGCAAAATTTCATGTTCAATTTTACAATAAAACATACATTTCATGGATATGAAGGTCTGTGTCAGTGTGTGCTATGTTTAATTTCATGTGAATTATAATGTTTACATTTATCGGTTGCACATATCTGTTATTGGCATCCCAATTCCATAATTATCGGTATCCGCCCTGAAAAAACATATATCGGTCGATCCCTAATTCAGTGCTCTTCACATATATTGTTCAGTATTCCAATAAGTGTAGACAAGTTAGCTAGCCAAGTTTCTTTGCAAACGTTAAATAGCATTTTATCCTATCCACATTCACTGGACATGAGCAATTGCACATTTTGATTGGCTACTCTCAGCTTCTTTCCAAAAGCCATAACCGCCCTGAACTTGGATTTGCTCTGACTTTATAGTCTATTTATTTTACTATGTGACTCTCCTCGGGCAATAATTTACAATGTGCAGTACTTTATAAGGGACTATGTGCAATACCTCACTCCATAATGTGAAACACAACACATTCAGCTCACCTCAGGACTGTGCACCTTACACACAGCACATGCACCTCAGGACTGTGCACCTTACACACAGCACATGCACCTCAGGACTGTGCACCTTACACACACCAAGTCAGTGCACCTACAGTACCTTACCTTGCAATACTTCATAAATGTGTAATATTTTATTTTATAATTTGAATCTCTCATGCAATAATTTATAATGTGACTCTCTCTGTGCAATAATTTATATGTGCAATGAGCAATACCTCACTCCATAATGTGTAACACAACACATACACCTCAGGACTGTGCATCTTCCCCCTGCCGACACCTTCCCCCCCTCCCCTCTCTCTCTCTCTCTCTCCACGCTGTTTTACACTGTTATTGGAGATGCTTTAATCTCATTGTACATGTGTATAGTGACAAAGGCATTCTATTCTATTACTAGGCTATCAGCTCATATACCATGAGTAGAGACAAACAAAATGGCAGAGCGTGTTGCTGAACCAACAGAGGACAAAATAAATCCCCCCCCCCAAAAAATGGAATTAAAAAAAAAAGTTTGACGGAAGGAATGCATCTTTTTTTATTCTTCAAAAATGATTATTTTCGCATTTTTCACAAATTGCTACCGTCATTTCGCCGGTTTGTTTACATTCTAAGTGGAAATGATTTTGTCGGATGTTTTGTATAAAGTTTTTATTTATCGAATTTTCAAAAAAAGACAAAAAAAGTGCCGTTCCTCAAAATCCAGTGAATGTGGATAGGATAAAACAGTTATTCCACTCAATCTTGTCATACAAGGCTTATAGCCAACTCAGCACTATGCGCCTCGTCGGCTACCAGCTCATGTACGACTCGATTTCGTGGAATAACTTGCACTACGTTCAGACTGCAACCTGAAACGACCCATATCCGATTTGTTGTGAAATCCGATTTTTTTGTTCGGCCGTTCACATTACCAATTATATGAGACTTGTATGCGATCTCCAATATGAACGGAAAATGACCCAAGTGTCCCGCATGCGCAAATTGACACGTAATAAGCACATCTACATAATACGTAAACAAAAAAAAAAGTGCACTCTTCAAGTTTGCAAGTAAAGCATGGAGATGAGGCGAGACCTGGCGATGTGGTTTTTGTGGCAGCGGCGGAACTCGCACAATAATCTGATTAATGTGGGCAGCAGACTAATGAGACCGAAGGTGTCAAATTACTGGAAATTTCCAGAACAATCTTATAATCTTGTAATACAGGATGGTTTAAGTTATAAATCAGTTATAGAAACTGTTTTATTTAATCAGGCTAACAGATCAACATCCAGGTCCCTACCAAATCCACCATTAGCTTGATCAATTCTATAAAAAAAGTCTATTTAAATTCTGAAAACTGTACAAATGTTGTTTTCCACCAAAGAGGCGGGATTAGCCAACGCAGAATAGTGACGTTTGTCTCTTGTTGATGACGTGTAGGTCGCATGAATGCGACCTGTCCGGTCAGACTGCAGTCGCATGTGAAAATAACAGATATGCATCGGAATTAGGACCACATATCCAAGCGGCCTGGGTCGCATGTGAAAAAAATCGGATCTGTGTCGTTCAGATTGTCAATAACAAATCGGATACAGGTCGCATATGGGCAAAAAAAAATCGGATATGGGTCGTTTCAGGGTGCAGTCTGAACGTAGTCTTAAATGCACTTGTATTGAGCTAAAGTCGTAAAGTAACTTAAATGATTTGGTCATAATGGGGAGAGATGCACAGTTTTAGCAGCCAATTTATGAACAGACTGTCAAAGATTGCATACTTAAGTTTTACTTTAGTTTAAATGCATTATATTGATATATAATGTACTGTTTATAATGCAAGTCTATTGGGGGGCACATACTTCTGCAGCTGCAATAATGCACACACATACATACGACTTCTAATGCATGCAGATTCTTGTTATGAAGGGTCACGGTGAATCTACTGATTGTAGAAGATGAGGCGGTGTGGTTTACCAGGAGTCCACAGCAGGACAGTGTTGTATGGAGATGACGATGCATGTGTTTGTGATTTTCCTGACTGTGCCATGTGTGTGTTATGTGCTCATAAGGATTACCATGTGTGTACATGTGCTACCTTGTTAATAAGGGACATGGTGAAGACCAGGAGCTCGGTATCTGATCCATTCTTCTCCTCTAAAATATCCACCAAGTATGACCAGGCCTTCAGACCTGCAACAACACGTCCAGAGCAAACCTCATCTCCGGCTAGTAAATACTATATAAACATTACTTCAAAACTCTTCCTCTGAATGTGTACATATCCGTCATGAGATTTTTACCTCTTTTGCCATCCACCACGTTGACAGCTTGGATAAGCAACGGGCTGTTCGACTCGGTGTATTCAACAAACACTATGAGGAGCTTCAGAGCCGTCTTCACCACCAGCCGAGACTGAAAGAGAAGGACAGAGAGGGTGAGTCTGTACTTACATGTCTCCTACACCAGGTGGCGGCATCAAAACAGGACACACATTTTTTGAGAATAATAAGGAAGCATGAGCTCACAAGGACATCTAAAAGGCTGTTTCGTTATTTTATTAACGCAAGTGACGTTTAATATAAGGAGTGATCGTGGTGAGGTCAGGGCAATAGAACAGGATATCATCAATACAGTGCTAAATTATGTCACAGTGATGCACTTTTGTAAGGGATCATGATTTTTTTTAATACCATGATCCATCCATCCATCATCTGTAGCCGCTTTATCCTGTCCTACAGGGTCGCAGGCAAGCTGGAGCCTATCCCAGCTGACTATGGGTGAGAGGCGGGGTACACCCTGGACAAGTCGCCAGGTCATCACAGGGCTGACACAGACACAGACAACCATTCACACTCACATTCACACCTACGGTCAATTTAGAGTCACCAGTTAACCTAACCTGCATGTCTTTGGACTGTGGGGGAAACCGGAGCACCCGGAGGAAACCCACGCAGACACGGGGAGAACATGCAAACTCCACACAGAAAGACCCTCGCCGGCCGCTGGGCTCGAACCCAGGACCTTCTTACTGTGAGGCAACAGTGCTAACCACTACACCACCGTGCCACCCCTAATACCATGTTTATTTATTTATTTTTTGTAATAGCACTTAAACTGATTGGAAGTAGCGGATTTTTTTTTTATCTTTCGGGGGAGAAAAAAAAAACACATTTTAAAATCTACTCATGGTCGCCTTCTCCTCTCATTAGGCAAGTGGACACTTGTGTGATGGAGCTGTTACACGCTTCTGAGTCAAGAGAATAATCTGACTGACTTTTTCAATCTTAAAATCAGTACTGAAACCAGGAGATGAATGAGTCGTGTTGCAACATCTGTTATTTTCACTTCCTCAAGTGACAGCATGAGGTCAGTGAGGGTAAGAAGCTCTGCTTAGGATTCCTGCATGAACCAGTGCACTGGAGTATGAAAAGCTACTTCAGAGATATAAATAATGCTAAGCACCTGGTGCTTTGCATTACGAGCATCCACTAAATATTCTTAATACAAACTCGTAGCTTCATGGTGGCAATGAAGCATGAAAAACGTTCACCATTTTCTATACAAATACATTCATTTGTATTCCATTTATTTACTCGAATGTTAACTGGCTGATTCTCATTAATGGACATTTTTAGAAGGATAAAAATAGATGCTTAAACGTCACTTTGTTTAATAGAGCTAAAGTGATTTATAAGCTGTGGTTTCTGCAAATGTCTTACTCAATAATACCATGAATGTGCTAAGTGGAAGGTCATGGTCACAATAGTAACCGTTTTGCTCAGTACTACGCCTTTTCCGTTTAGTTCGCAGCTTTGAACACTGAACTATTTAAACTCTGCTGTCCACAAACTATGAACAGTCAACTGCAGTCCACCACTAATTAGCCTATAAGGGTGTGTGTGCGCGCGCGCACGGGTCTCTGTGTGTGTGTTACATGTAGTTACTCACCAGGCTGCCACAAAGGGTGTAGAGCCACTGTACCGTCTCGTTATGGTTTATAACTCCATTCATCCCGTCCACGAACAACATGATTTGACTCAAAGCTGCAATACAAACAAAAACACACAGAGCAAATCATACTGATGCTACACTTTTTTTGGCTTTTCAAGTTCAAATCACGACAAAGAAGCAAAAGATGGGAATTTCATAACCGAAGACCAGTCTTCATTCTGCTGGATGTACAGATTTGTACTAAACGCTGTTTGTTGTTCCAGTATAAACTTCCTGTCTTGGAGCTTATGCCAAAAAATCAACACTGCAGAAATACATGAGGTTAGAAATCTAAAGGCTAAAACGGCACAGTGTTTATATGCACTAGACATGAACCCTAGATAGTGCGGACAGATCAGAGACCAAGTTAAAATAGCATGTCGAGTGTCTGTGCAAAATTTTTGCGAGAGCTTACACACAGCATGCTTTAGCTAGGTTTAGTGCACGAGATAAACTGAAATGAAACTTTTAGTCCGAAACCAAAAAGCAGAATTTTGGGGATGTTGGAATAAAACTACATTTTTATTTTTAAATTATTGTAGCATTGATTTGTAAACTATGAGAATTTCTTTGCCATAATATACACGTTTCAAAATGTACATGTACAATTTAAAAGAATGTAATAAATTACATTGTGAACAGCACAACACACACACACACACTTCCTTTGTTTTAAGACATTTTTTGGTGCAAAAACCTTTGAACCAGAAAACATATAGCCAAATATAAATAAAAATTAAATAAAAGTGACAAAATGTGCAAGCAGAGTATCAAGTATGACAATCTAAAGACAATTGTTAGAATTAACAAAATTTGCAAAACACATTTTTTGTTTCTGGAGCTGTTTTATTGCTTCCAAGTTTTGAAGTTTCTTAGGCATGCACATCCTAAAAGACAAAAACTCCTTAACGGACAATTGGTCAAGTGGAATTTGGACCCAATCACGCGTCTGACCCTCAGCCACACCCACCTGACCCGTCTGGGCCACGGCCACACCTGTATGGGCCACGGCCACACCCTCTCACCCATCTGACTCCTTGGCCACACCCTCTCACTGAAGAAAAATCTCTCATTTAAGCATTTTTCAATATTGCTACTGTCTCTTTACCACCATTTATAGTTCTCATAAAAGCTCAGCTCTGAAGTAGTACAATTTGATATGCTGGTATACTCCTTTTTTTATTTAAAAAAAAAAATAAAAATTATCGTCTCGTCTTCTTCCGCTTTATCCGGGACCGGGTCGCGGAGGCAGCAGTCTAAGCATGGAAGCCCAAACTTCCCTTTCCCCAGACACCTTGGTCAGCTCCTCGGGAAGAACACCGAGGCGTTCCCAGGCCAGCCGAGAGACATAGTCCCTCCAGCATGTCCTGGGTCTTCCCCGGGGGGACATGCCTGGAACACCTCCCCAGGGAGGCGTCCAGGAGGCATCCAAAAAAGATGCCCGAGCCACCTCAGCTGGTTCCTCTTGATGTGGAGGAGCAGCGGCTCTACTCCGAGCTCCTCCCGAGTGACTGTGCTTCTCACCCTATCTCTAAGGGAGCGCCCAGCCACCCTGCGAAGGAAACTCATTTCGGCCGCTTGTATCCGCGATCTTCGATCTTGTTCTTTTGGTCATTACCCAAAGCTAATGACCATATATATATATATATATATATATATATATATATATATATATATATATATATATATATATATATGATTTTTTTGGTTGCAAAAGTTTATGTTTAGACAAAAATTCCAAATCAATGTCACTTTGTTTGGATCTCCCACCTCGAAGAATGTAGTTCTGGTAGTTGTGGTCTGCCTCCACGCCCACTTTTATAAAACAGGTTAATCCATCAGAATTCACAAACTCCGGTACCAGGTCCTTATCATCCTGGAAGACAGAAATTTAAAAAATAAAAAACCCGGTTCGCTTGTTTGTTTCAATGGTTTATGATTCAGTCTAATGTACTGTGTGTTTCGACAAGAGAATTCAAAATCACAAATTATTTACTGATTACATACATACATAAACTTTATTTCAGACACCAGAAATCCATATGGCATTTAAATCTATTTAAAAAAAAACAGTACAAATGATAAATTAAGACAAAAAATAAAAGCAAAAAAATAACAACAAGCACATACATAAGGACAATTATAAAAAATATAAACTCTTGCACCAATGCCTCCTAAGCCTGGACGTAAAACGGTAACAGCTTTTTAGCGGACTGGCCAAGGCCTCAATTATAGCATTCTCAGACCTATCTATACGACACATAAAACTATACCCAATGATTGTGGTTGTGTGTACTGAACTAGACCAAGAGATACACGGTGTTCAGACTGTTTTACTCAAACTCAAAATACACCAATTATTAATCCCCATACCTGGGCAAACAGAATTTTAATATTAACTGATTAGACCACAAATATGCACCAATTAGCAAAGGATGAGGGTGGATATTTTTGCATGGCACTGGAAATAATAAATATAGTAAAAACCATGATGTTGGAGAATTAGTGTAATACATAAGAACATGTTGGTTTTTCCTTTAATTCGTCACCCATTCCAGCATTTAATTGGAATTCATAATCCCAGAACACAGACCACAGTCTCACGCATTATCAAACATCTGGACAACTGTAATTGTGCATAACCTTCAAATAGATGTTCCCTACAAATACAAGTGCCAAGATGTGGAACAACTGATTAAATCATCAAAAAGTCATGCCAGTAAAGATATACAAACAACCACATGATTCGACAGTTCATGCATGAAAACATATCTTTTATGCTGTCAGTGTGATCATGTAGTCCAGGGGTCACCAAACTTTTTTCTCTGGGGGCCACATTGTCGTTCCTGACTGTGATGGAGGGCCGGGGTCGGGTCAGCTATATAACATAGAACTGTATGACCCAGACAAATATGACCACCAGCAGGCCTCATTGTGTAGTAGAGATTACTAGCCTGGCACAGCCATCCCCACTACTATATTCACACTACTATATCAACACTTGATTCCTGGCACATGTTTATCTTTACTAGTGGTTTGCAAAAGTAGTAATCGAGTCGTCACACTTTGTTTTA
Source organism: Neoarius graeffei (assembly GCF_027579695.1). Taxonomy (NCBI): domain Eukaryota; kingdom Metazoa; phylum Chordata; class Actinopteri; order Siluriformes; family Ariidae; genus Neoarius; species Neoarius graeffei. The sequence continues at coordinate 43,356,220 of NC_083595.1, read as the reverse complement.
ATTTGAAATAGCACAGATATTCCATTTATTTTCTAATAAAAATAACATCAAAGCTGTCAAGGTAAGAAACATCTGCCTAGTTGAGGTGATTGACACTGGCAAAGGTGAGTGGAAAATTATAAATTGTAGGTAGGTCTGTTGATATTATTAATAATATTAATAGTGTGCAGCACTTAATAAAGGTCAAATAAATAGGCCTATAAAATAAATACATTTTAAAAAACAGTGAAATTATAATATGAGCAATAGATCACAGCAGTTGTGCTGTGTCCTGCACGTCATTGCTCTCATCCATGGCCAAAGCAAAAAACTCGAATTCTGACGCTCTCTCATTCAGCTGGTCATACACGTTGTCCCCCAAATCTTCGGTTCGCCTGGTCATAGTAGGTGCGGAGAGACTCACCGCGTTGAGCGCATCCTTCTTGTCGGGACACACCTCCTCGGCCACAGCAAGCATGCATACTTTAACAAAGTCCCCATCAGTAAACGGCTTTCCATGGGTAGCTAGTAGGTGAGCTACCTTATAGCTAGCTCGGACAGCAGCCTGGTTGATCTGGGTTTGGCGAAGGAATACATTCTGTTGTGCAGCCAGTCCGCATTTCATCCTCCGAATCCTGTCTTCTCTCGTTTGCCCTCGCAAACTAGCATACTCTTTGTGGCGGGTTTTGTAGTGACGACGCGGATTATATTCTTTGAAAACCGACACACTTTCTTTACATACAAGACAAACTGCACGGTCCTTACACTGAACGAAAAATAATCAGTGGTCCACTGTTCTTTAAAAACTCTGCACTCTGTCAGCTTTTTGCTTACCGCTAGCCATTTTGCTGTCCTGAACACTGACAGTTCTCTGCGCGTGCGCTGCCTGTCACTGCTTGATCGCGGGCATATGACAAAAATTTGGAAAATATGAATAGTTCATTTTATAACTAAATATCAATTTTAAATTGATAAAATCAACAAAATACAAGATGCAGACATATTTGCCAAAAAGCGATTAAAAAAAAAAAAAGGCCATAACCACTTTTGGGGATTGCCTCATAGGGCCGGTTCAAGTGGTGGGGGGCAGAGGGGCTAGGGGGCCGGTCTAAGGGGGGTGGCGGGCCGGAGTCGGCCCGCGGGCCGTAGTTTGATGACCCCTGATGTAGTCAATTAACTAACTGTGTACTCACCTGAAACAGTTGCTTTAATGAGAAGAGTGAACGACGCAGTTCAGGCCCGTGGGAGTTATACAGCTTCTCTGCAAGAGAAAGAACAAGAGTGTTGATGCGATATCTGGTGAACCATGAAACAGAACACAGTGTTTCATGAGTCTTGAAAAACCAGGATCTGTTATTTCAACCCCACGTTTTATGAATTACCGAACAGCAGAACCACATCTTAGCCTCAAAGAATGAGAAAATATAGTGGACTGAGATCACTAGATCATATCGAGCCTACAATCAAATACTGTGAAGCTAAAATGTACTTGCGTGTACATTCCTATCCTGATGACTGGCTTTCAACAGCCAGGTCTGTCAAGTTTAACGCACTGCAAAAAATGATATCTTAGCAAGTGAAAATATCTTGAAAATAGTTTAAACGACCCATCACTTCCTATTAGAATACAAAGCATCAATTCTGAGATTATTAAACCTAGTTCTAGATTTCAACCAACTTATTCCAAGACGTCTTGTCAAGTAAAATTATCCATCCATGCAGCAAGATAACTTCACTAGTATGAAGTAATTCTCCTCAAATTCAGTTTTCAATTTTTTTGCAGTGTGTACATGGGGCAAGTTTGTATAAACAGGCTCGGTGCCTAAGCCTTCCCTCTCTCTCTCTCTCGGGGGGGGGGGGGGGGGGGGGGCACGAGAGCCCCGCACACACACACACACACACACACACTGATGTAAAGGCTGGGGCTGACTTTTTTTCCTCCTTTGAAGGAGATAAGAGAAGTAAATAGACGAAGCACAAGTCGTCCAATCAAATTACGCAAAGAAACAAGCAATGGAAGCTGAGGCTTGCTATTTGGAAAAGACACAGCATAATTACAGATTTTAAAATACCTGACTTAAAGTGACGCTGCCTGCATGTCAGTGAGTGTATGCACACGTGTTCCTCTGTGTAAGCCATATATGATGAGATGCCATGCTACGAGCCTCCACCCTAATGGTTTTAGTAATCGTAACAGTGAATTATTAATTGGTAGCAAAATTTGTTTTCGCCTTCCCGTTCAATATCCTGACCAGTTATCACTGGAAACCCAATAACTCCCATGCAATACAATTTTTTTTCTTTGCATTTTCCAACTTCTTAGGAAGATGGGGTTAGTGCATGGGTTAGCAGTTTTGATCAAACTTCTAATCAGTAGCCACAATACAGAACAACTTACTAACTTACTAACACGGTAGATAATGCAAATAGCCCTCTGTATTTAATCCTTCATTTGTCTAATTTTTATTTCAGTTTTATTTGTTATCTGTTTGACATTTTCTTGCTACTGTAACACGTGAATTTCCCCGATGTGGGATGAATAAAGTCAGTCTAATCTAACTGCTTTTTAATTATTATGATGGCACAAATAAGAAGTCAAATATTCTAACCCTATTATTAAAATGAGCAAATCGATTAATGGGCAGGAAACCATGAACTATAGCAAAAAATAAAATAAAAATTAACATGGTTCTAATGTACTATTTTGCACTAATGTACTAAATCTACAACACATGATTGTACTCAGGTCACAACTTCAGTATACAGTATATTACCTGGTTTCATACCAAAACATACTTAAGTACTTAAAAAGTTTTTGCATTGGGGGGGGGAATTTAAAAATAACACACACACACACACATTTCTATTCATGACTGGGATTTCATGAGGAACCTTAACGCAAATAAATGCGATTATATCATAATTGTGATCGACCTAACCAGAGCGAATATTATTTAAAAAAAAAAAAAAATGCAACTAGCTTGTGAAGGAATCCCAAAACGTGACAATTTTCAGATAACAAATGGCATACAAAAGTGCAATCAAAAAGTTCCAGAGCTGTTCCTGTTGCGGCCCAACGGAGCACTGCAAGGTCACGTGCATGCAAAAGGTGCAAACGGTATCTCATGAGTCAGCATGACCCGTGAGGGTCACACTATCAACATCGGGACCTGCGTTACACACGTTTGACAACATGCACGTGTGCGTTTGCTCTGTGCAATGTGCAAGCATTTGTGATCAGCTACAGAGATTCTTGAAATGCTTCAGCAAGCCTACAGCAATGAGGTGGATAATCTGGATGAGGTGCTCCAAGTGGCATTTGTGCTTCCAGAGACGGCAAAGCAACTCAAAAACACCTCACCCAGCTCACTACTTCACTGCTGTAGGTTTGCTGAAGTATTTCCAGGCTCTCCATGGAGGATTCCCAGAATTTGACACAGAATTTGATGTTCGCAATCTGGTCCATTGTAAAATCGCAAAATTCAAGTTGTCACAAAAATGCTTCATTTCTCAACAGGAACAGTCCTGGATCTTTTTTTTTTTTTTTTTTTAAATTGTGCCTCCTAAATGAGTACAGAGAAACATGCACCAAATAAAAAGGTTTTGTAAATTATGATCAACAACCAACATTATCAGTTAATGGTCAAGGAATGAAAATATAACATGGTTTGTCATTCTTAAAGCTTTTTTTTTTTTTTTTAAAGTCCTGTAATAATTATAAAATTATAGGACAAAAAGCAAGTCAATACCATCATAAAATGGAAGTTATGACTTGCTTCATTTCAGGCTACTGTTTAGATCATTTCCGGCCCTGAAATTTGCTCCACCCATAGTCAAAACAGAGGTGCTCAGCTTCTCATCTCATTCTCATTACCTCTAGCCGCTTTATCCTGTTCTACAGGGTCGCAGGCAAGCTGGAGCCTATCCCAGCTGACTACGGGCGAAAGGCGGGGTACACCCTGGACAAGTCGCCAGGTCATCACAGGGCGATGCTCAGCTTTGTGTGCCATTTTCTTAAAAGGCAACTCATGAGGCAAGCGTAATTTCACCAAAGTGACTTTTTTTTCCCCCCCAGGAACTTGCTGTTGAAGATCGTCTCACAGGCAGCACAGGGCTGTAAAAGTGACAAACTGCCCCTTTAATACAAAGTCAACACAGAAAACCTATGAAGAATTTCACTTTGGTGGTCATAATCATTAACGATGATTCAGAAGTCAGTCATTCAATAGACAAAAAGATGCCAAATTAACCTGTGATAAAGTATAATTGTGAAAATACATATTAAATTGAACACAGCATTTTTAAAAAAACTTTTGCAATAACAAATTTATCGTAGGGTGGCACGGTGGTGTAGTGGTTAGCGCCATCTCCTCACAGCAAGAAGGTTTGGGTTCGAGCCCTGTGGCCGGCGAGGGCCTTTCTGTGCGGAGTTTGCATGTTCTCCCCGTGTCCGCGTGGGTTTCCTCCGGGTGCTCCGGTTTCCCCCACAGTCCAAAGACATGCAGGTTAGGTTAACTGGTGACTCTAAATTGACCGTAGGTGTGAATGTGAGTGTGAATGGTTGTCTGTGTCTATGCGTCAGCCCTGTGATGACCTGGCGACTTGTCCAGGGTGTACCCCGCCTTTCGCCCGTAGTCAGCTGGGATAGGCTCCAGCTCGCCTGCGACCCTGTAGAACAGGATAAAGCGGCTAGAGATGAGATGAAATTTATCATACTGCTTATCCAATTTATAGTGCACTTAAGATTTTTATTTGACTCACTCAAGGGAGTCAGACATGCAGATGAGGTAAAAACACCAGCCAGTGCATACTTGGTGCCGGTTCCAAGCCCAGACAGATTGGGGAGGGTTGTGTCAGGAAGGGCATCTAGTGTGGGTGGGTCGGTCAGGTAAGGTTAGTTAGGTAGGTAGAATAAAATTTGGAGGAAAAAAAAAAAAAATGCAGATCATGATGATCCACTGCGGCAACCCCTAACGGAAGCAGACGAAAGAAAATGATCTGACTCTCACTCATACTTGCTGGTAATCACGACATGGGAGAAGTGTAATGAACTAAAGTACATGACACAGCTTGTAGCCATAAACCACAAAATCCAAGCCAGCAGAATGAAAAGGTGTTCAAGTAAATCAGCTTCCTTTCCCATGCAGGTTGTTTTGTAAGGGGATGCATTTATTAAAACAAAAAAAAGGCATCTCAAACTGGCAGGTCATACAAGCTGCAACAAGAGGCCTGTTATTTTCTAGCACAGACAGATTTACAGTCAGCCACATTACTTTTCATTGGAACCGTTTTCCCTTGAGATTACATAATGCCAAAAGAACAAACACGTTCTGGCTGAGCCATGCAACAAAAGGCCATAATAACCACAACAAAGTCTAATAACAACACAGGCAATACCTGCACAAACTTTTCATAAACTCCTCAACATTCCTTCTTGGGCTTGTTTTAGCACAGCAACTTTACACTTTTTATTTTTCCATCACCAAACCGAGAAACAGATAGGAGACTTTTGCCGAGAAAGAAAAACATTCTGCATTTCAAGGCAGTTTATTATGCAGGAATTTAGATCTCCAGTTTGATCATGTTAAGCCTGTTTAATAACAGCTGGCCACCATAACGCGAACGTAGTTTTATTAATTCCAGCCATCCATCATTAACAGTTGCTTCTTGGATCATTTGATCATCTACGGTACACTCTTACACTAAAGGGCTCTTTGGTTTGTCCACTTAGGTGGGGTTTACATTAGACTGTATCAGCGGATCATCAGATTAACGTTTTTAAAACGATTAGTGTGCACACAGCAACGCCAATACATGATTCGCGTGCACATAGCAACGCCAATACACGGATACGCTCGGCTCCGCAGGCATCCTGCGCTCCAAATCACTCCGCCCTGAACAGCGAGTGCCCTCTGGAGGGTGCGCACTCCGGCCATGCGCAGCTCACAGAGCGCGCGAGTGAAGCGCACGAGCAGTGATTTGGGACTGAGCCGCTGTGTGTGTGATCTCAGTGCATGTCGGGCATGCGCGTCACCACTTGCAAGTGGAAGGATGGCAAGCCTAAAGACAATCATAACTACACAATGGGCAGTATTTGCATCAGTATTTGCAGTATTTTCATACTTTTATACTCTTTCATGAAAGGTGATACAAGGCGGAAGTCCGCGCCGTTTTTCAGCAGTCGCGTCACATGACCAACGCCAGCGAATCAGGAAGGTGGAGGTCACAGTGACGTTGTCCAATGACGACGCCAGCTAGAGCTCAGCACAGCGTATCCGCGTATTCTCAATGTTTACACAGCACCGGACCAGACACGATCTGGATTGAATACGTGGACGCTGGCGGATTCCTGTTTCCCGGCGTTTTAATGTAAACGGACAGTGCATCCGCGAAGAAAACGAGACAGATACGGTCTAATGTAAACTTGGCCTTAGGCTATTTATGAAAGGTTCCAGTGAGGTAGCTAACAAGTCGGAAAGCTAGAACCTTTAATAATCCCTTGATTCCTTTCGAAGGCCTAGTTCATACCAACACAGGCAGTTTTATAAACAACTTGCATCTTTGGCATTTTTCCTGACGGTCTGTCTGGCATGATGGGCAGGTAGACTGGGTGTCAGGTCCATGATCTTGACATCATTTCTGCATTTTTGTTCCACCATCTTGAAATTGTTAGATCCTCATACGTTTGCATTTTCACAAAAACATCAGTTTTCCCTTACATAATCCTATAACGCAACACAATCTGAAATGACATTTTCACTTTTTTTTTTTCAATTTTCAAGAGCGGAACTGAAACGAAGCATTTTTGATGGGTGAAAATGGCAATTTTTAAATGTCGTCGTAGTAATCATCATCATCATCACTGCCGAACCTGATCCAGGCTTGAGGTGAACCGTGCTTGGTTGGCTTGGCCAGAATTGCAGCAGTAGGGTGGCCAATTCCTTCCTGTGCACTCACACAAACATTCACACCTATGGGCAATTTAGTGTAGCTAGTTAACCTAACTGCAGGTCTTTGGACTGTGGGGGAAACTGGAGCACCTGGAGGAAACCCACACAGACACGGGGAGAACATGCCAACTCCACACTGAAAGGCCCTCGTCAGCCACTGGGTTTGAACCCAGAACCTTCTCGCTGTGAGGCGACAGTGCTAACCACCATGCCGCCCCAGTTTTTAACATAGAAAAGATAAAACCGATGAGAACAGATGTACTCTGATTAGACGCATTTTCCACTTCAGTCCATAGAACAAAATGGGCGAATGAGTGAGTGACTTCGCAAACTTTTTGTGGTGGAATCATCTTAAAAACAATAAAAAAGTATTTTGAGAATAAAAATATCCCCTTGTGGTGTTTAGACCAGGACAGCAAAGCAAAATATGCTTATCTGTCAGAGATGTCCTACAAAAATGGCATGCTGGGGGTTCCTCACCCTTTAATTATAAAAGCCCACCCACGTCCAATACAACGCCTGGTATACACCAGTTGATCATGTCTGGTTTGAAATGAAGATAAGTGTCTTATTGATGGCAGGGTTGAGGTCATACAATTTGTTTTCAGGACATTCATCCCATTCAGTCTGCCACTTCCTTAAAACATAAGATGCCAGAGCAGGTCTGAGGTTGGGATTTTACATTCAGTGTCATCTTTGGCGAGAGCTCTTTTGGCCACATTATCTGCCTGCTCCTTACCCATAGAACAAAATTTCTCAGGCCTCAAATTGGTTTATTCCTTCATGCGAAAATGAAGGCACAAATATTCTTCTTAAAAAGGTATTCTCTCGGTGTTTTTATGATGGTGGTGGAGCGCAACGTCTCACAAGTCCCTTCAAAATCTCCGATAAGATGTTCAGCTGGGTTGAAATCTGTGAGCCATAGCATATCATTTTTCATCCTAATCAAAAGGGAGTCTTCATGTCATCTGGATGTGGGTGGAAGTCATCCTAGAAGACGTTACTCCAGGTCAGGATAGAAGGGTTGCAGCATGGGTTAAAGGCGATCAGTCTGAAGGACTTTGTATTGATTTGCAGTGATTTCCTTTAACTGGAGCCACGTCATGCCAACATCACATCTCACACAGCATAACCCCCCCATTTGTTTCCTTCAATTTGGAAGCAAGGAAGGAAAGGATGGATCACAGTCCCACCCAGGTCTCTACGTTTGTCGAAGCTAAACAAAGTCATGGTTTGTTCAGTACATGTGCAACAAGTCTTTAACTTGGAAATAGGAAGTCATAAACAAAAGGTCTTTTCCAGCCCAAACTTGCTCAATTATTACCTTTTACCAGTTATATAAAAAGAGTGGTGTCCCAATGCAAGTTGCTCATTCTCATCAGCAGTCTTTAGGTCATGTCATAACATGCAAACATCTAGGCAAAAACACCATCTTGAACACATCCACAGTGTACAAACAAGTTGTATTAAATGACCTGAATTGCTTCACATTATAAAATATGCCAATTCAATACATCAAAGTTAATTTATAGCCTCTTATATCGATGTAGATTACATAAGATACTGTAGCAACAAATCAGCAAGCAGTTGTGCTTTAAGGCACAAGAAATGGACGTGAATTCATTCAGCAAACAAAGAAAACACTTTGGATATATTTTTCTTTGTACGCCAAATTTGTCTTGGAGCTTAACAGCACTGAAGTCCATAATAAAAATCTGGCCCAAGACAATATTATACATTTTTGGTGACTGGATTCCTGAAGTGTGAGCAAGATCTTAGCTTGACTTTGCAAGGAGCTTTTCCTGACATGGTTTTCTCCCTGAAAATGTGGACTTGTTTTGGTGGACTGCTTTGACGACCAGTAGCAGCCTGGTGGTTTCTCATGACAGCTATATGAGGTAATTACTGCCCATTTGCACGTGTGTAATCATGAAGGAAGGAAGGCTCCAAGCACAGACTCATGACTATGAGAGGGTGATGTAGCACCATCAGGCCTATTGGATGATAACACCGATAGAGGGAGAAAGAGAAACACAGAGGTAAGCAAATGGACCCAAGAGACCCTTACACAAAAAAAAAAAAAAAAAAAAGTTTATTCAAAATGTGCTTCTAGTATACTTCTTTTAAACTAAAAATAAGAAAGTATGCTTTCAGGTTACTTTTTAAATTTACTTAGAGATATACTTAAAGTTATATCTAAGTATACTTGGCTTATACTGAAAAGTACATAGAAAAGTCTAAGTATATTAAGCTTATACTTTTGATCAAGATATACTTAACAAAAGTGTAATAAAGTATTAAAATATTTGTGCCTTATGTTTAAGTGTATTTGCCCTTCAGTATTGTTGACTCTTAGGTACAGTACGTCTGTGCTTCCATATAATTTTTTTTTTTTAATTTCCCCCCCGAGTGGGATAATTCTTTTTTTTTCCCCTTTAGAGCTTTCAATTTCAGTTGTCATTGTCATGTTTTTATACTTTGGCATTTAATACAATGTTGCTTTAAATTTAAATTTTTAAAGAAAATGAATACCGTAAAATACCAAATAATAGCCCGGGCGATTATTTGTCTCAATCACGTAAGAGACCCGGCGCGTATTAGAGACTAGGCGGCTATTTGGAACAGGCGATTAATTCCTTCTTCACAAATACCTTCCCCAAAATCTACCTCAAAACGGGGAAAAAAAAAAAAATCATTCTCAGATAGGCCTACTTTTAACCAGTATAACTTACAGTTTGTTTAGAGTTAGATTACAGATAGCACGGTGCCGACTTCGGGGAATTTTGAAGACGCAGAATGCATCTTCGCATGGCACAGTCAGGGTGGATAAAGGATAAATCACACACCTTTTCCTGTTAATGACTAGTTAAGCGCATGCTTTACAAAATAATCAAGAAACCACACCATTGTCTGTGCGCAGCACTGTGATTTAATTACTCTGCAAAGTTATGGTCACTTGCTATCACCCTCACCCATGCAGCCTCCACCCTTTGCGCTTCGCGATGTCTGTCAATCTGAAATTGCATGGAGGGCGCGACGCTGAAGCAACATAATTAGGGTGCGAAGTGTCAAACCAAAGGGTTTTTTCTTATGCTGAAAAATAAGTGACCTGCAGTGGCTACATACTGTCATCTTGCATCACGTTTCTCTCCAAGACGTCTCCCTATTTGGCCGATATGAGCCTATTCCCCGAGTGAGTTGGTACGGTGGCTCGACCCCGTAGAAAACTTAAAGTTCGGATGAAAGTTAGTTGAATAGGTTACTGACTTGTAGGCCTACATGTTGCCTGCCTGACGCGTGCTTCTGCCCAACTTGCACGACAGATTACTTGTTGAAAAGGCCCCCTGGATTAGATTGGCCGCGAGCAGACTGAAATGCATGTTAGAACGCTATATGCATGCATATATATATGCATGCATATATATATATATATATATATATATATATATATATATATATAGCGTATATATATATATGCATATAAGTGTTTAGTCTACGTCTAGTTCATATCTAGACTGTTTATATTGTCTGTGTGAGTGTCTAGTCTTTGTCTAATTCTTATCTAGTGTTTACACTGTTTATTTATACTGTTTATATTGTTTGAGTGTTTAGTCTACGTCTAGTTCATATCTAGACTGTTTATATTGTCTGTGTGAGTGTCTAGTCTTTGTCTAATTCTTATCTAGTGTTTACACTGTTTATTTATACTGTTTATATTGTTTGAGTGTTTAGTCTATGTCTAGTTCCTATCTAGACTGTTTATACTGTTTGTTTGTTTTTTCTTTCAATTATTCTATTTTTATTTATTGCATTGCCTGTTTGCACCGTGGGTCAGAGAGGACTGAAATTTCATCTGTGCGGTATGTCGAGCATGTATAGCATATTTGACAATAAAGTTGACTTGACTTAATAGTATATTTCCAGTATGCTATAAAGTATAAACTAAAAAGTGGATTAGAAGTGTGTAACGAGTAAACCAATAGTATATTTCCAGTACAATACAAAAGTATGCTTGAGTAAATTAAAAAGTGGACTAGAAGTATAAAACAAGTAAACTCATAGTATATTTCCAGTATACTATGAAGTATGCTTTTGCAAACTAAAGAGTGGACTACAAGTATAGAACTAGTAAAACTATTAGTATACAAAAGTTTACTTGTGGTATACTTGCAGTACAAAATAAAAGTAAACTTAACTGTATACTCAAAGTTTACTTCTCTTAGACTTAAAGTATACTTTTTTATAAACTAAAAGTGGGCCAAATTAGTCCCAAGTAGTATTAGATTAGTTTACTTACAAGTACATTGATATCAGTATATTTGGTACACAAAAGTATACTTAAGGAAATATACTTTAACTTTACTTAAGTATACTTAATAAAATGAACTTGAGGTATACTTTTTTGACAAGGGGAAGCCAAATGCGCAAACCCAGATATACCATAGTACACACACATCCACAGACAGCAGGAGCAGTATAGGTGGTTACCCAGTCAGAATGGTTTAGGCAAATTACTATGCAAAAAATAACCAGGCAGTTGCACAATTGTCTAAAATACCGACAACGCAGCAATTCAATACAAAGGTTCCTTTTGGTCCAATACAGGCCTAGAACACTGGAGCAGTATTGTGTAAAATTTAATTTAAATGTTTGCGGACACCTGATCATCAACAAATGCATATAGATGTGAACATCTCATTCCAGATTTAGTTCCTGCTTTGCTGCTATAATAACCTCCAGTCTTCTGGGAAGGCTTTCCACTAGACTTTGGTATGTGGCTGTGCTCATTCAACCACAAGAGCATCCGTGAGGTCAGGCACTGATGTTGGGTGAGGAGGCCTGGGGTGCCTTTGGTGTTCTGTCTGTTGAGGTCAGGGCTCTGTGCAGGACACTCGAGTTCTTCCACTCCGACCTTAGCAAACCATGTCGTCAAGAACTTTGTGTACACATTTCTGTTGGAACAGGTTTGGGACTCTTGGTTCCAGTGAAAGGAAAATGTAATACTACAGCATACAAAGACATCCTATAAAATTCAGTAGTGAACTGTTACTATTAGAGCTAGGACTTCAGCTCAGTCAAAACTTAGCCAGATTACACCAAAAAAAGCAACAGGGCAAAGAATTAGCGGCAGGATGCCAGGTAGCTCTGTTGTGTGTAGCTGTTGATGTTCATTTTAAAAGTAACCAAGTAAAATACTGGGGCAAGCATGCATGGAAGATGATTCTGGAGACAGAAGTCTTAGGTGGGGTTTACATTAGACCGTATCAGCGGATCATCAGATTAACGTTTTTAAAACGATTAACATGCACACAGCAACACCAATACACGATTCGCGTGCACACAGCAACGCCAATACACGGATACGCTCGGCTCCGCAGGCATCCTGCGCTCCAAATCACTCCGCCCTGAACAGCGAGTGCCCTCTGGAGGGTGCGCACTCCGGCCCTGCGCAGCTCACAGAGCGCGCGAGTGAAGTGCACGAGCAGTAATTCGGGACTGAGCCGCTGTGTGTGTGTGCTCTCAGTGCATATCGGGTATGCGCGTCACTTACCACTTGCAAGTGGAAGGATGGCAAGCCTAAAGACAATCATAACTACACAATGGGCAGTATTTGCATCAGTATTTTCATACTTTTATACTCTTTAATGAAAGGTGATACAAGGCGGAAGTCCGCGCCGTTTTTCAGCAGTCGCGTCACATGACCAACGCCAGCGAATCAGGAAGGTGGATGTCACAGTGACGTTGTCCAATGACAACTCCAGCTAGAGCTCAGCACAGCGTATCCGCGTATTCTCAATGTTTACACAGCACCGGACCAGACACGATCTGGATTGAATACGTAGACGCTGGCGGATTCCCGTTTCCCGGCGGTTTAATGTAAACGGACAGTGCATCCGCGAAGAAAACGAGACAGATACGGTCTAATGTAAACTTGGCCTTAGTTTCTCAGTCGTTAGCCTGTGCTACTTGCTCTCAATAGCACTGGCTTGACCGCTTTATTAGCGTTCGGTAACACTACTGACGAACACTACACCAGCTGGAAGGTGACTTCACTGCTGCGCTGACTCGTGGTTAAGCTCGCGTCAGCCTTCGAGAAGGTCTAGGGCGATAAATTTTTGGTCCCTCCCACTATTGAGTGAACCAGCTCTAAACTCTTCTCAGCATAGAGAAAAAAAAAAAAAAAAAAACCCTCATTGGATAACTCCATTTTAATGCTTTCAAGATGGTAACCCTTTCATTTCTGAAGCAAATTTGACAGAAAATAAGGCCAAATTAGAATTCGAAGAGAATCATTATAAATGAAATTCTGAAGGAAAGAAAAATTATATATAACATTTGAAATCATGATATGTTTGGGGGCGGCACAGTGGTGTAGTGGTTAGCACTGTCGCCTCACAGCAAGAAGGTCCTGGGTTCGAGCCCCGTGGCCGGCGAGGGCCCTTCTGTGCGGAGTTTGCATGTTCTCCCCATGTCCGCGTGGGTTTCCTCCGGGTGCTCCGGTTTCCCCCACAGTCCAAAGACATGCAGGTTAGGTTAACTGGTGACTCTAAATTGACCGTAGGTGTGAATGGTTGTCTGTGTCTATGTGTCAACCCTGTGATGACCTGGCGACTTGTCCAGGGTGTACCCCGCCTTTCGCCCGTAGTCAGCTGGGATAGGCTCCAGCTCGCCTGCGACCCTTTAGAACAGGATAAAGCGGCTAGAGATAATGAGATGAGATATGTTTGGGCCTTCTCTGAAGGCTGAGAAGGCCCTGACAGTTCCCCTCTGATAAGATTGTACTTTTGTGGCAACAGTTTGGGGAAGAACCTAGTATGGGTATGACTGTCAGGTGTCTACATACTTTTGGCCATAGCGTGCATTTGACCAGTGTTGCACCTCTTAGTTTTCATTAGTTACTGCTCGGCTGGAACTTGTACAGTAGCTCATAACAGTATTTTACACTCGGGGTGTGGGTGTTGAATCTCAAACCTCAAGCCTCTAGGATGAACAATTTAAACGTTCCATGTAGAACCCTGCAACAGAGTGTTATTGTCAGTGAAGATACCAAGTAAAACTGCTTTAGCAAGCTTAAAAACAGAAATGAACCACCATTTATTTAAAAAAAAAGTACCAAAAACAGTGAACGCATCATCCTGTCTTTGTTGTTTTCACACAGGTTTCTTTGCTATACTGGGGAAAAAAATCTTTACCAAGTATTCTACAGAACACGTGCAGATTCTGATAGCGAAAGTAAAATCAGACACAAATGCTTACAATGCTGTTATTCTTCTATTTATAATAATAGTAAAAGGATTACCCCCCTCAACTGGATGGCAAGTCGTTCAGATCGGACTCAATCGGTAAACTATTTCCACTGAAGTGTATACTGTACATAGACGTTTTTATTCTTATTGTGCAGTCAGTCAGTTCATTAACATATTATCAGGCTGCTACTGTTAGTGGATTACATTGGCTAATGGATAAACGCTAAAAAAAAAAAAAAAAGGGGTTAGTTTACTGAAACAACATACCAGTCAAAAGTTTGTACACGCCTACTCATTCACAGGTTTTTCAGCATTTTGTATTTTCTACATTGTCCCAAAAAAAAAAAAACTGAAGATATCAAAACTATGAAATAACATATGGACAGAGGTGGACAAAGTACCCAACTTCATTACTTAAGTCAAAGCACAGATCTCATCTCATCTCATCATCTCTAGCCGCTTTATCCTGTTCTACAGGGTTGCAGGCAAGCTGGAGCCTATCCCAGTTGACTACGGGCGAAAGGCGGGGTACACCCTGGACAAGTCGCCAGGTCATCACAGGACCGACACATAGACACAGACAACCATTCACACTCACATTCACACCTACGGTCAATTTAGAGTCACCAGTTAACCTAACCTGCATGTCTTTGGACTGTGGGGGAAACCGGAGCACCCGGAGGAAACCCACGCGGACACGGGGAGAACATGCAAACTCCGCACAGAAAGGCCCTCGCCGGCCACGGGGCTCGAACCCGGACGTTCTTGCTGTGAGGCGACAGCGCTAACCACTACACCACTGTGCCGCCCCAAAGCACAGATCCCACTGGTTAAATGTTACTCCGATAGCATGGCTGCCCACTGCTCTGGGTATGTGTGTGCACTCGTGTGTGTTCACTGTTTCAGATGGGTTAACTGCAGAGAGGAATTTCACAAGTGTACGTGTGATGAAAAGTTGTTTTTAAAAAAATACAGTAAATAGCCCTATTCAACACCACAACTGTAGTATGTCAGAGCGCAGGCACTTACAGATGCAGATGTAGGGGACAGTGGGTACAGCGCAAACTGCAGATAAAGCCAAATCGTGAAGCAGGAATCGTAGTCCGGAAACAGGCGCGGGTCGATCAATCAGCAAACAGAGTAGTGCAGGGCAGACAAGAAGACGAGGTCGAAAATAAATGTAAACAGCGGTCTTTAACAGAATGTCAGTCAGAAAGCGAACAGCTTGGTAAAGTCAGGTACGAGACATAGAACGATACTTCGCAAAGTCTGAAAGTGAGAGCTGAGCTTATTTATATAGGGAAGGTGATTGCGGGATAATTAGACAGGTGATGTAGTTAAAACTCTGGTGACGAGGGGCGTTATGATTCATGGGAGCTGTACTCCGGAGCGGCCATGTTTATAGGCTGCTCCGAACTCAGGCTTTCAGCGTTGTTACTGACAGTAATCCATTTTATGTCAAGAACTGCTCAACTAAGTAGAGAGAAATGACAGCCATCATTACTTTAAGACATGAAGCGTCTTAAAATACAAGAGTGCTCCAAGAGCACAATCCCCTGCTGGCAACTTGGCCAGAACCCTGGTAAAATGTGACTGAATTGGACGAAAATTGCAATATGCATATTACCGACATATAACAAAGAATCCTGTCAAGTTTCGTGAAATTCCTCCAAAAATTGTGAGGAGGATTTGATTTCAGAAGGTAAGTACTCTTCCCAGGATTGCCACAACATAATCCCCCTTCGGGTCTTTCGGCCAGCGGGGGATAAAAATTGTGAGGGAAATTCATTTCAGAAAGCAAGCACACCTTGATGAAACTGCCAAAGTACAGGTTTGTTAATAATCAAGGGCATAACTCTGGTAAAATTTGGCCAAATTAAACAAACAATTTCGATATGCGTATAACTGTCATATAGCAAAGCCTTTTGCCCAGTTTGGTGAAATTCTTCCACAAATTGTGAGAGGAGTTGATTTCAGAAGAACGTACACCCTCATGAAATTGTCAAAGTACAAGTTATTTAATCAAGGGTCAAATCTCTGGTAAAATTTTCACAAACAAAATTAAATCGCAATATGCGTATTACCGTCATATAACAAGGCCTTTTCCCAAGCTTCGAGACATTCGTCAAAAATTGTGAGAGGAGTTGATGTCAGAAGGCGAGCACACCTATATGAAATTGTGAAAGTATAAGGTTGTTAATCAAGGGCCACAACTCTTAAAATGCGACCGAATTGAACAAAATGCATACTACCGACATATAAAAATGCCTTTTGCCAATTAGTGAAATTCCTCCAAAAGTTGTAAGAGAAGTTGATTTCAGAAGGAAAACACACTCATGAAACTGTCAAAGTATAACTGTTAATCAAGGGCTGTAACTCTGGTAAAATGTGACCAAATTTAACGAAGTTACAATATGCGTATTACCGAATGTGACGCTTGCGAGTGTTTCGGGGGCGGTGCCTCTGTTGACAGCACGGAGCTGGAAGTTGATTGTGCTGAATGTCGCCAGCTGCGAAGCCTTCACCTGGGCCTATTAATAGGACTTTGTTTGTGTGTGATGTGCGCCGTGAGCGTTAGGCTTCACGTTGGCCATGGGTTTGGGTTTGGTAATTTGTATTTGTTAAAATTGTATGAATTCCAGTAAAGAGCATGATTTTCTGTTTTGAGTGCCTTATTTTGAGTTTGGGGTTATTTGTTTGAGTCAGAATGTAACACCGACATATAACAAAGAATCCTGCCAAGTTTCATGAAATTCCTCCAAAATTTGTGAGAGGAGTTGACTTCAGAAGGTGAGCACCCTTCCCGGGACATCGCCACAACATAATCCCCCTTCAGGCCTTTCAGCCAGCGGGGGATAAAAACCACTGAATTAGAAACTTTTGACTGGTACTGTATATGAGGTACAAAGGCAGCACTGGTGAACCCTGAACAAGAGTGTAGATATTTTAAGCAGACAGAAGACTCCCCATCTAAAAATGTCCAACCTTCACCAGTGGGTTTATCCAAAGCAGTCAGAGAACAAACACAAGGGACAAAGAGTTCCTACATCATCTGCTCCATGTTCTCTTCTGCTCTATGTTTTACTGAACTGAATATTTGTGGCTGAGGAGAAAGCAAGAGAATAAAAATGGAATGCAAGACAGACAGTGGGGGGGGGGAAAAAAAATCCACAAGGACAACAATTTACAACCAAAGGGAAATCAAGAGGTTTCTTTAGCCAAACACGTCAACTGTTTTGTTCAGGTCTAAACAACAGCACTGGATGGATTTACCTTTGCGACAAATAAAAAGTCATATTACTGAATGGAAATGCATGAAAAGAGACCAAAAAGGATGACTAGGTTTCAAAAGTTTCCACCATAAATAAGAACACCCCCCCCCCAAAAAAAAAGGTTTCTTCTCCTCAGGCAGTGAATTTCCAGGTCAAAGCATTTAGCGCCTTGTAACGTCCCGATTCTGTACAATATATTATTTGTGCCTTCAGAACAGATGCTACGTGCAAACATGGACATAAATTAGTTAGATTTATTACATTCCAGTAGCCCAATTAGTTCTGCTTCTGACACTGTAAACAGTTGAAATAAGCCATATCCTCAAAACATGGGCAGTCTGCTTGGCTGCTTATATTTTGCAAGATACAAACCAAACTAGCACACAAAATAAAATCAGTAAAAAGGTACTTATGATGGAAAGGTACTCTGACCCCCCAAAAAAGTGTGCTTCAATTCACATTCTGGTTTTAAAAACTATAAAAGCTGTAAAAAGGCCAAAGGGAGTGAGACGACTGGAAAAACTTGGGACACTTTTAGGAAAGAATAAAAACAAAATATAATTAGTAGCAACAAGAGATTTTCTGAGCTTGTTTTCACAAGTAAGTTCACAATGATCACAAATACCATCATGTTAAGTTTTTAATAGTAATAGCTTTTTAAAAAATAAATAAATAAAAGGGCGATAACCATGACCAAAAATTTAGTGAGATCCATAATCTACGGTCCCTAGTTATCGTAAATTGTAGAACCAAGACGCATATTATATTTACAGAAAAATTTATTGTTCTCATCGAGCAAAACAAAACAAAACATTCTATTCTAGGGAAAAAAAAAAAAAAAGTAGTACAGCAATTAATTTAAAAAATAAAATAAAAATTGTGCATGTAATCTTTGAGAGAGTTCGCATCTTAATTAAACTGGACAGGATTTTACAAACCGTAAGCTTCATAAACTGCCTTTTAACAGATTTTATAAAATCAGCGTATAAAAAGGCAATCGGATTTCATTATGATGATTTGTCAATTAAATCCAATTGTCAAAATCATTTATGATTGGCTGTCTGCTTAAGAAGAACCAAAGAAATAAAAACTCAAAACTATCTGCACTATATTGAATTGCATCGCATCATTTGGACACGAGTGCTCTACTGGGAAATACGCCACTCATTTTTCATAGGAACCACATGCCGGACATCGAGAATTACAACCGTGACATATTTTTTCCAATGTGCCACTCATGAAGAAAAATCAATGAATTGTTTCAATAAGTTGGAGTACGGGCGGCACGGTGGTGTAGTGGTTAGCGCTGTTGCCTCACAGCAAGAAGGTCCTGGGTTCGAGCCCCGTGGCCGGCGAGGGCCTTTCTGTGCGGAGTTTGCATGTTCTCCCCGTGTCCGCGTGGGTTTCCTCCGGGTGCTCCGGTTTCCCCCACAGTCCAAAGACATGCAGGTTAGGTTAACTGGTGACTCTAAATTGACCGTAGGTGTGAATGTGAGTGTGAATGGTTGTCTGTGTCTATGTGTCAGCCCTGTGATGACCTGGCGACTTGTCCAGGGTGTACCCTGCCTTTCGCCCGTAGTCAGCTGGGATAGGCTCCAGCTTGCCTGCGACCCTGTAGAAGGATAAAGCGGCTAGAGATAATGAGATGAGATGAGATGAAGTTGGAGTACTTTTTGTCTGTTTAAAAAAAAAAAAAAAGTCTCTTTTTCTTCTTTTGGCTGCTCCCGTTAGGGGTCGCCACAGCGGATCTGTTCAGTATATTTGATTTGGCATAGGTTTTACACCAGACACTCTTCCTGATGCAACCCTTCCCAATCTATCCAGGCTTGGGACCAGCGCCAAGTATGCACTGGCTTGTGCAGTGGCTGGGTGTTTTTACCAAATCTGCAGGTCTTTAAACTGTAGGAGGAAACCGGAGCACCCGGAGGAAATCCACACTGACATGGGAAGAACATGCAAACTCTACACAGAAAGACCCCTGTCGGCCATGAGGTTCAAACCTGGAACCTTCTTACTGTGAGGTGACAGTAAGCACCACCATGCCAGGAATGTATTTATATAATAAGAAAAAAAATTATTAATATAAAATCACACGTTGAATTAAATCATCTCGTGTTGAAAAACTCATTTTTTCATACGAAATATGTCGCAGATCTGAGTGGCATATTTAACAGTTATTCCATGAAATCGAGTCGTATACGAGCTGATAGCTGGCAAGGCGCGTAGCACCAAGTTGACTAGAAGCCATGTACAATGAGACTGAGTGGAATAACTTTTATTCTGTCCACATTCACTGGATTTTGAGAAATCAAGCATTTTTATTTTTTGCAAATTTGATAAATACAAACTTTATACAAACATCTGAAAAAAAAAATCATTTCTGCTTAGAATGTAAAATGACAAGCAATTTGTGAAAACTGCTATAATAGTTCTTTTTGGGGGGGGCACGTTCTTACCATCAAATACTTTTATTCCATTATTAAAGGTTGCTTTTGTATTTTTTGGGGTTTTGTTTTCAAGTAGTTTTTAAGTTTGTCCACGGTTGGTTTAGCAACATGCGCCACCATTTTGTTTTTCTCTACTCACGGTATGGAGCACTTGCATGTGACGTCACAGCCGATCCAGATTGTGACAGACGCCATCGTGTCGGTCAAACGCCATATTCCGCCTTCTACTTCTGCTTTTACTTCTACCTTTTCTTCTGGAAAACCCTACTGTATACAATTCTACTACAACGGCTGCGGCTACAAGCTCTCCCTACCTGTGCACGTTTATGTTTTTTGTGTGTATATTTGCGTGTTGTTCGTCTGTACCGGACTTCAATATCCACTACAACTGTATGGACTTACTGGACATTGGTTTCCAGCAGAAAATGACGGTTTGTAGCGATTTCCATCGCATACACAACATTCCGGACGAGAAAAAAAAAATTCCGGACGAGATATCGAGACCAGCGGGGTCTCCGTGGATTGTTATCGGAAGCAAAGCGAAGGAGGCTGCGCCGGGAGCAAAAGCGAGGCTGCAGGCAGAGCCGGCCTGTTGACTAAGCTCAGAAAACAGCCACTCAAATCTCCACTGCCAAGCCTCTACCTCTCCAACGCCAGATCCATGTAAACAAGACGGACGATTTGGAATTACCTTATTCTATTATCGGCTGGTCAGTGCTATACTCAATACTTAAGTGACTTACCCATCCAATGAGGATTCTTGTTACAAGATGCCACATCTGAGTCACTGACAAATCCTGAATTTCTGTAAAGATAACTGTCCAGAGATTTATAAGCACGCAGTGCTTCACCACTGAACAGCGAGGGAAAGTTAATGAGGTAATCATACACGTCCGGGTATTCCGCTGGCAGTTCAAAATCCGGTCGTGAAAACTCCGTCCGGAAAGCCATAAGGGTCACAAATCTGTAGATCGTTTATTTTAGACATATATCTAGTTATCTGTTCATTAGAAAAATGAGCCGTGTAGTCTGTCGGTTGAAATTGATCCATTCTGTACACGAGTGCAGCAGTATTCAGCTGTGTTTTTGACCGACAAGATGGTGGTTGTGTACTTTCCGGTCACGTGACTGCAAGATCTCTATAGGAGCTGATATCCTAGTAGTAGAGTAGCCAATCAGAGTGCACAAGTGCTCATATCCAGTGAAATGCGGACAGAATAATTCTGGATATTTCACTCTGATGACATCATTCCCAGCGGTTTCCTGCAGACTTGACCATTCAAAATTAAAATACTTTTGCTTAACTTGCGTATTTTTTTTTTTTTTGTGTGTGTGTGTGTGTGTGTGTGTGTGTGTGTGGTGTTCATATATCATCAAGAACATTACACAATGGCGCAAAGATATGAAGTTTATCTTCGTGTTAAAATATCTTCATTCATTCGCTTCACTCAAGACGTATACATTCACCACTCGAAGATGAAGTTTCTCTCTTTGCACCACCATGTAATCACTTCTAAGGAAAAAAAAAAAAAAAAAAAAAAAAATCACACCATGTTGAATCACACTGTGTTGCAATAGGGGTGAATCATATTAGTAGCTGCTTCATACATATCTTTAATTGGATCAGATCATTGGCAAGGCACGGAGATGTGTATCGCAACCATACAGCAAATACTGGAAGTACGTGTAGTCCTTCAGTTAAATTGAAAGCTCAGCGGTATTCTATCTTCAGATCATTGGTTTATATTGAGAGGATTATTTTGACTATCCATTCCGTTTCAAGTCAGGAAACCCATCCTGTATCTCCGCTCAGGAGGTCCATCAGAGTTTACAGTCTGTAAATCCCCAACACAGGAGGTCATTATAGTCACAAATGAGTGCAGAAGGGAAAAACAATGGCCTGAATGCACTAAAAATAGTAACGAGTGCAGAGATCATTAACATATGCTTTAAATGACTGGACAAATCAGTCCGGGACGAGCAGATGGTCAGTAAGCCATCAGGATTTTATTAAACAAAACTTTGAAACATATGATATGTACTTTAACAAAAAACACACATACACTAGTGCTTTTGTATAGGTAATTTCTTGGGGAGGTGACTCAACACTAACTTATTTTATCTCACTTCCTTACAAGGTCTCAGCATTCCTTGGATTCAGCATTAGGATTATAGCAGTCTTTGTTAGTACTGAAAATAAAAATCTAAACATTTTCAGAATTGAAAAGCAAAGTCTACTACGGTGTTCCTTGTTACTGCAAAAACAAAATCCAGTGCAAATTTCTCTCCCTTTTTTTTTTTTTAAACCTGAGATCGGATGTGAAAACGCCAGAATGTCCTCCTGTTGTGGTTAAATGTGCGCATAAAAATAGAACAGGGTATTACACTAACCTCAACATAGAATATTGCATTTGAATCAATGAAAACAGAGGCGGACACAAACGTCAGGAGTATTTCATCCTGATCTTGTTAAAATTGTCTTTTTCAAGGTGATGACCCAGAGATCATGCTTTCAGAATAGAAATAAAAACACCACAAGTCTACCCTGTTGGAGGCCACATTAACACACACACACACACACACACGTATTATTTCCTTTTTAATCCACATGCACTACCTTCCTCCTGCAGCTAGTTAAAAGAAACAGGTTTGGTCTTTCAACAGAACAAGTCGACTGTGGAGAACAAGCCAGAACCTCTGACCTTTCAGTCCAACAACTTGCCCATAAGGTTAATAGTAGGATCTTGAATTCTGGTCCAAACTTCACAACCTTATATGGACACACACAGTAAAGCCTTCCAGAAAGAGCGTTCTGTACAAATTGCCAATAACAGCACAATCTAAATTATTCCCAGAATCTAAAAGACATGTGGACCTGCTCAACTAGCCCGGGACTGGAAAGAAAGCCAGTGCACACCATCGTACATAATCAGCTTTAAATAACCTCATGATCACAAAATTAAATTTAGCTCAGCTATAGATAGTAAGAGGAGTCACGTCTAAAATGTACGAGAGATGAAGCTCAAGCATGAATTAATGGGCTTAATAGGATTTTAATTACAGATTAATTCAAAGCTAAAACTCAGCAAAAACTCTTGAATAAATAAAATCTTCCAAAGTACAAGAAAAAAAAACAACTTGGAAACATGGGTCAAGATGCTGTTAAAACAAAGAGTGAGAGAAAAATAAATAAAAACTAAAGATACATTTCAGCAAGAAAATACAAGTGCGATTGCTCCACCACACCACCAAAAAATAAAAAGGTGCAGCTCATGATGGCTGGAGGTGTACGCTAGGAGAATCGGTCTGAGCTATGAAATGAAGTTGATGGTTGTTGGATGGGTCATGGCTGAGTGGGACAGCTTGGCTTCTGATGGCCAGTGTATTTCTATGGGTTAAAATAAATAAATAGAGATCTTGCAGTCACGTGACCGGAAAGTACACAACCGCCATCTTGTCGGTCAAAAACACCGCTGAATACTGCTGCACTCGTGTACAGAATGGATCAATTTCAACCGACGGACTACACGGCTCATTTTTCTAATGAACAGATAACTAGATATATGTCTAAAATAAACGATCTACAGATTAGTGACCCTTATGGCTTTCCGGACGGAGTTTTCACGACCGGATTTTGAACTGCCAGCGGAATACCCAGACGTGTATAATTACCTCATTAACTTCCCCTCGCTGTTCAGTGGTGAAGCACTGCGTGCCTATAAATCTCTGGACAGTTATCTTTACAGAAATTCAGGATTTGTCAGCGACTCAGATGTGGCATCTTGTAACAAGAATCCTCATTGGATGGGTAAGTCACTTAAGTATTGAGTATAGCACTGACCAGCCGATTATAGAATAGAATAAGGTAATTCCAGCTGTAATTCCAAATCGTCCGTCTTGTTTACACGGATCTGGCGTTGGAGAGGTAGAGGCTTAGCAGTGGAGGTTTGAGTGGCTGTTTTCTGAGCTTAGTCAACAGGCCAGCTCTGCAGCCTCGCTTTTGCTTCTGCTCCCGACGCCGCCTCCTTCGCTTTGCTTCCGATAACAATCCACGGAGACCCCGCTGGTCTCGCTATCTCGTCCGGAATGTTGTGCATGCGATGGAAATCGCTACAAACCGTCATTTTCTGCTGGAAACCAATGTCCAGCAAGTCCATACGGTTGTAGTGGATATTGAAGTCCGGTACAGACAAACAACACGCAAAAATACACACAAAAAACGTGCACAGGTAGGGAGAGCTTGTAGCCGCAGCCGTTGTAGTAGAATTGTATATAGTAGGGTTTTCCAGAAGAAAAGGTAGAAGTAAAAGCAGAATTAGAACCAGAAGTAGAAATAGAAGGCGGAATATGGCGTTTGACCGACAAGATGGCGTCTGTCACAATCTGGATCGGCTGTGACGTCACATGCAAGTGCTCCATAAAAATCTCCCTCTCATTATCTCTAGCCACTTTATCCTGTTCTACAGGGTCGCAGGCAAGCTGGAGCCTATCCCAGCTGACTACGGGCGAAAGGCGGGGTACACCTTGGACAAGTCGCCAGGTCATCACAGGGCTGACACAGACAACCATTCACACTCACATTCACACCTACGGTTAATTTAGAGTCACCAGTTAACCTAACCCGCATGTCTTTGGACTGTGGGGGAAACCGGAGCACCCGGAGGAAACCCACGCGGACACGGGGAGAACATGCAAACTCCGCACAGAAAGGCCCTCGCCAGCCATGGGGCTCGAACCCGGACCTTCTTGCTGTGAGGCGACAGTGCTAACCACTACACCACCGTACCACCAATAAATAAATAAATAATAATAAAAAAAAAATAAAAAAAAAGGATCGCTGCCAATGGGAGGAAAAGGGGTGGATGGGGGAACCCAAAGAAGTCAGTCATCGCTGATTTCAGGCACATGTTGCGCGAGTTGTCCTGAGAAGTCATCGAGTTTAATGGCTGTCTGATGAAGCATGACCAAGCAGGAGGACTAGGATTATGAAGCTGCATGTATTCCTAAGGGGCAGGAAGCAACAGAAAAACAAAAAAGAACTAGTTCATCTTTCCAAAAGTTGAAAACAAGCACATTATGCAGACCCAGGACGAAAAAGTTGAAGTTGATTTCAAGTCAATATCTAAAAAACTGCCAGAAAAGACGTCTGACGGATAACAATAGTGCGCCTTCTTTGCAAAATCACACGAACAAAAATGAACTTAAAAAAAAAAAAACAACCCATCATCATTTCTTAATAAAACATTATCATGAATCAATTTAATCAGAAAAGTCCATTTGACAGACACTGCAAAGTTTCCATTGTTTCAAAGAAAGCCCTTCTGTAACCTTCATGGACATTTTTCCTCAATCCAGTCACGATCGTACTCCGAAAAGTCCACAGTTTCACAAATTTGTCCCAAAGATTTCCGATATTCCGTGAGCCGAGGATGGAGCATTTGAATCCAACCCTTCAACTTTCCAGTAATCTCTGAAGCAATGCTCAGAAATAGTTTCAGACCTGGATTTGATAAAGTATAATCTAATGACCGACGGTGACTAATCCATCTTAAGAAGCAGCATTTGGTAACTCAATAGAGCAAACATTCCTTATCAGGCTCGTGTGTTAAAGATCACCCTGCTCACCGCTTAACCTCACAAACAGATAGAGAGTCTCTAGCAGCTGACCTCGGTGCTGCTATCAGGCATCTGGATCGACTTATAGCCCCTCTGGTATTCACTGATCCTGATCACCTACTGCCCTGTGGAGAGGACAAGCTCCTAATGTATTAAACCACATGTCTATGAAACCCACAGATGAGCTGCAGGAACAGTATGGGACGAGTTTAAAATCAGACTGTCAGATTAATTAAAAAAAAAAAAAAACCCCACAGGAGATTAACTTCCTCCATGAGTGTATTATTTAGTGCAGCTGTTATGTGCACTTACTGTGCACTCCGAGCAGCACAATTAATCCCATTTATTTGTGAGGATGATTTCTGGCTCTCAAATCAAATAAATTACAGTGAAGAACCACACACACACAAAGTTTGGACACGCCTTCTAATTCAATGGTTTTTCCTTATTTTTATTAATTAATTAAAAAAAACAAAAACAAACAAACAAACAAACAAACAAACCACACACCACTTCATGTCGTAAAGTAACGATGGATGCTATAGTGGCTATTCCAATTCAAAAATTTTCCTTAAAGTCATGTGAGGTTCGTGAGGAGTCTCCCGACACACATTCCTGATGAAGCACTCACGGACGCCAAAGTTTAAATAGATAAATAAATAAATAAATAAATAGGGGCTGCACGGTGGTGTAGTGGTTAGCGCTGTCGCCTCACAACAAGAAGGTCCGGGTTCGAGTCCCGTGGCTGGCGAGGGCCTTTCTGTGCAGAGTTTGCATGTTCTCCTCGTGTCCGCGTGGGTTTCCTCCGGGTGCTCCGGTTTCCCCCCACAGTCCAAAGACATGCACGTTAGGTTAACTGGTGACTCTAAGGCCCTGTCCACACGGCAACGGATTCAGGTGAATCCGATAAAATTGTTTATCGTTTCGGCCTGGCGTCCACACGGCACCGGCGTTTTGGGTGCCCCAAAACGAAATCTTTTGAGAACGGGTTCCAGAGTAGAAAGATCTGGCAACGGTGCCGTTGCGAAGTTGTCTGGATGAGTAGAACGGATTTGTTTACGATGACGTCACAACCACATGTGCTTCACGCCGGGTAGAAGTGTAATGAACTCGATGCGAGTTGTCAACAAATCCTATAACTTGGTTCATGAAACGCGCTTACAAAATATTTTCACTGTGAATATTTATTGTGTAATGGTGCGAAGTGAGTGAGAGAGAGAGAGAGAGAGAGAGAGAGAGAGAGAGAGAGAGAGAGAGAGTGAGTGAGTGAGTGAGTGAGTGAGTGAGTGAGTGAGTGAGTGAGTGAGTGAGAGAGAGAGAGAGAGAGAATAGCCCTTAGGGCAGAGTCAATCCCACCAGCAAAAATAGGGGAAAAAAAAAAAAAAAAAGGAGCGATCACACCTCTTCAGATGTTGGTTTAAGTCCTACAATACATTCCTCAAAAAGGGCGTAGAAGAACAAATTAATCCATCAACGTGTAGCATTCAATTTATTCCCGACCATTAAAGACGCCGCCTTCCGCGTAGAATCATACATCATCCTCGCCGCCATATTGGATGGGTCAAAGCGGAGAATAAAGATGCCTCATTCATGTGCTGCGTTTAACTGTACCAACAGGTTTGCCATCCAAACGAGATCACATGGGATTACCTTTCACAGGTGAGACTGGAAAAATACTTTTTCATTGTATTTGGTCATTATAATGTAATTTTACGAACAGATTTTTCTGACTTTGTGGCTAATATGAAGTCTCGCGCATAATAGTTTATTCGCATGCGTCCTTACTTCTTCTATTGTTCTGGTGTCTCCGAAGGGACCGTCTTACAGCGCCCCTAGAGGTGTGGCATGAGTATTGCATCGTTTTCAGCAAGCGTTGCGTTGCCATATGTACCTGATATTTTACTGATCCGTTGCCCATGTGGATGCGATATATTTTTTAATAACATCTCGTTGCCGTGTGGATGTAGCCTAAATTGACCGTAGGTGTGAATGTGAATGGTTGTCTGTGTCTATGTGTCAGCCCTGTGATGACCTGGCGACTTGTCCAGGGTGTACCCCGCCTTTCGCCCGTAGTCAGCTGGGATAGGCTCCAGCTTGCGTGCGACCCTGTAGAACAGGATAAAGCGGCTACAGATAATGAAATAAATAAATAAAACTAGCATAATTTATTTAAAAAAAAAAAAAAAAACAACTATTCTCTGGTTGACTTTCCAGAAATAAAGAACAAAGGATACAAAATAAAGCTGTACTCAACAATGGATGCAAAATGAGGTCGAAAAACTAGTGTCTCTCCGCCATCTAACCTGCAGCAAACAATTCCAATGAGCCTTTTAAGGACTGCACAGTCGCGCCCAAATAACGCGTCAAGGAGGAGTACCCACACACACACACACACACACAGGTATCAGGTAAGTAAGGTGCAGTATCAGTAGGGCTCTGTGATGCAGGCAACTATACATTGGATCATATTAATCCACAACTTAAAGGCATAAATTCTTATTCAAATTTCAGAAAATCAAAGTTTAACAATTCAAATAATTGTTCTTGCAGGTTCTCATAAACTAAATTTAAAATGCCTAAGTATGGTTCCAACAGAGGTCATGTCATTTCTCTTTACTTAGCTGAGCAGTTCTTGACACTATAGATTACGACAGTTGTGGAATAGGACCATTTACTGTATTTTTATTATTATTTATTGTTTGATGATCTCAAACGCATTAAGAAGGCAAGAAATTAATCCAACAATTAGCTTTTGACGAGACACACCTGTTAATTGAAAAGCATTCCAGGCGACTACCTCATGAAGGTGGTTAAGATGATGCTAATAGGTGTATAAAGCGTCATCAAAGTGGCTACTTTGAAGAATCTAAAATATGAAAACTAACCTTTTGGTTTACCACATAATTCCATAGTTTTGATGTCTTTAGTATTGTTCTACAATACAGAAAACCCAACGAATAAGTAGAGGTGGACAAACTTTTGACTGGTATTGTATGCAACGGGTTGACAAGTCTGATTTTCTAACAAGTGCGACAAATTAGTGCAACATTCCCAAATACAGCATTCTCAAATTTAAATCTAAACCAGACTATATCGACCAAGAGCTGATCATCTTGGATAAACAGCCTGAAAGCTAAATCCAGAGAGAGTGTTCTGTGATTACATGGCAGCAGACAGGACTTTGTTGAGCCAAGAGCACTACAGCATGTAAGAATGTAGTGAATACTGCCAGTACTTTAACTTCTGATAAGCTATTAGACCTGTGCTTTCATTTTTGACCCTTTATCTCGGCCAAGGTTATGAGCCAAGCATGCCTGACATCTCCTTAATGAAATAATCCGAGGTCTCGTTTATAAACTGTACACGTAATCAGTTTTGGATTATGATTCACGTGATATGAAAATGTTAAAAGGATGCCAAAAAGGAGGCGTTGCATTCTGCATGTGACGTCAAAGCATTCATTCATGTGCACATGAACAAGTGACAGCCTTCTGTTGGTCAAACTATATTAGTCACGCTAGTACAGACACATACTTTCTATTCATTCCAACGTAATTACTGAATAATTTATCGGCATTACTGAATGAAATGCTTCAAGATGAAGAACATGCCAGGAATTTAAGGGGTTAAGGTTAAAGATTTGCAATTAATAAACCAGGCACATGTGGGAAACCTCATATATAATAAATTACCATGTTTAAAAATGGGGCACCGTGTATGTGAAGTCTCGGAGACCTTCTCAACAAGCAAACACCAACTCTAAACTGGTTGATCTGAGCAGGTTCTGCAATAAACACACAACACTTTTGTTCCAGGCTGATGACTCAGTGAACATGTGACCACGTCTAGCCAGTCCTGCTTCAGCCTTGGCACGCATGTGGATTCATCCTAACAGATGATCCCAGCCTTAAAACCGCCTGTAGAGCTGCTTATGATGAGGCAGACACAGACAACGTTTGTGTTGTACCTCTGAGAAAAGCCTTTCAAAGAATTCCCAGAGGAGAAAGAGGATGGGAAAAAAAAAAAGAGAGAGAGAGAGAGAGAGAAGAGATGGGGGTGCATCACTGCAAAGAGAGAGCAGGGCACAAAACTAATTAAAAAAAAAAAATCCCAAGAGAGAATTCTGCGTACCAAGACGCAGAGTCACAACAGAGGAGAAACGGAAAAAGGCTTTGGGACAAAGCTAAGTTTAGGGTGACTGAAGTACTCGGCCAATAGCTGGGAATTAAAGAAAAAGATCACAAAATCCATGGTAACTGCACAAACAAGCTCAACCATGCAATATTTTTCTGACAAACATCTGTAGGTAGGTTGGAAAAACAAGACAAAAGTTCAGACTGTTACTAGTCGCCATGTATGGCGACACAGACTTCAGCATTAAACCCCTCTTCAACACGGAAACAAATCCATCGCAGCCTCTTCCAACTACAAAAACGCACCTAATGCGCGGATCCGGACGAGTCCCAGAAACACTGCTGTGGCACAAGAAAACAAGTCTCAAGGGAAGAACAGTATCAGATAATCATCAGCGGCCCTGAGTAGCTCATTGTAAGGATTCTTGAATAATTACCCTCTTTAACAAAAATGCCTTGGCAGATTCATTACATTCTATACCACAGTACGGTTGAATTCTCTGCTCAATTTTCTACAACAGCAGCGCGGACAGTAGTGCCGTCTGTAATGCAAATCACAGGTTTGCATTCACGCACACGTTGGGGTAGGTTATACGTTTCTATAGTAACCGATCATTCACAGGAACGTACATGGTGGAAGTGCCACACAATCCAAGCCCAAAAATAAATGAATGAAAATGGGTTATTTAACAAAAGACATGTTTTCTGGAAGGAAAGTTCCTTTTCTGCTATGGGGGGGAAAAAAAAAAAAAAGTGTCCAGAACAGAGGACTTTGCACTTCCTGGTTTCTCTTTAGCTCATTAAGTGCATGAATGAATGTTCATAGCTGCTATAACATGTGATAACAGGAACCAGCTTGTATTATGGAGGTTTCACAACATAAAACTGACAAATGGATAAAACGTATGAAAAAAATGTTATTAATAAAGACAAATAATTTAACTGTCGTCATACTGACCAGGTACAAGAGCAATAAAACAAGCGACATGATAGAAAAATAAGCAACTTTAAAAGGGGAAAACTTTGCATTTAGACACATCACTCAGTCATTACCTCTGCCAACTTTGTTGGATATTTTTGCATCTGTCTGTTTGCTCCCGCCCCCATGCAACTCAAAAAAAAAAAAAAAAAAGTATTGAACGGATTTTGATGAAATTTTGAAGAAAGGTGAGCCATGGACCAAGGAACACTTGTTTAGATTTTGATGCAAATCCAGATATGTATCTGGATCCTGCTTTTTATTTATTTATTTGTGTCTGTTCCCAATGTAACACAAAAAAGTAGTGAACAGATTTGGATGAAATTTGATATACAGCTTTAGTATTACCCTCGGTTCAAGTGATTTGATTTTGATGTGGCTTGGTGGAGGTATGCACTCTCGAGTACCCTTCTAGTTAATCATTTTTCTATTGCATACTGTTATATGTATTTTTATACATACAGGACTCTTTTTCGATGGAATAACATCATGTACTTTATTCCCTTCTAGCAGGTTTCATTCATTTGGTTTGAGAGCATGCAATATTGTTAGCATATCACTTGATGAGATGAGACACACCCAGAAATGACAAAAAGCTCAAACAAATTTAAAAAAAAAAAAAAAAAGTGCCAGAAAGGAAAGCCTGGTTTCATGTCAGTCAGCAAAATCCGCTTTCATTCATCACGAACTGCAAAACCAGTGAACGCCTTTGGGGCTGTAATTCTGCACTGAAACTTCAATGTTCAGTTCTATTCAGCACTCACACAGAAACATGGGCAGAAATAGAAGCGCAATGCCCTGTGGGATGACCTATCTGCGGCATGGCATTTCCTGTTAGCCACTTTAAATGATATTGTTCCACTTGGACAGAATTACAGCAGGAACAGTTTGACAAAATGCTTGCTGCTTGTGCTACTATTTGGTCACTTCAGTTTTACCGTCTTCATATGTAATGCATTAAATTTTTATATCCTCTGACAATGCTGGACAAATGGAGCCAAACTGCTCCATCCCTCACCCATCAATCTGCTTAACAGGACAAGAAATGATAATATGCGGTTTGAAACCGTGTGTTGGCTGCATGGTAAATTTTATTATGCTGTTCCTTTACTACCAGATGGATTATTTTTCTGTGAAAATCTCATTATTAAGAGCAGCCTCACAGCTTTGGAGTCTCCAGGTGGAGTTACTGTCTGATCTCTCCATGTCTGTGTGGGTTTCCTCTGGGTTCTCTGGTTTCCTCCTAAAGATGGATTCATTCACTGGGACCAGAACAAAGCGGTTACTGAAGATGAAAGAGAATGAATGGGCCGTTTCAGTCATGGATGTCTTTTTGAATAACACCAACTAACTCCTACAACTAGGTCCAGTGTGTATATGCTGGAGTTTCTTATACGTTTGTAAGAATCAAATGCGGCCTCAGTTTTGACTTCGTGGTCATTTTGTACACTACTGTTCAAAAGTTTGGGGTCACCCAGACAATTTTGTGTTTTCCATGAAAAGTCACACTTATTTCCCACCATAAGTTGTAAAATGAATAGAAAATATAGTCAAGACATTTTTCTGGCCATTTTGAGCATTTAATCGACCCCACAAATGTGATGCTCCAGAAACTCAATCTGCTCAAAAGGAAGGTCAGTTTTATAGCTTCTCTAAAGAGCTAAACTGTTTTCAGCTGTGCTAACATGATTGTACAAGGGTTTTCTAATCATCCATTAGCCTTCTGAGGCAATGAGCAAACACACTGTACCATTAGAACACAGTTCTTTAATCAGCCAGTCCCTTGAGAGCAGCACAATGCATCAAATCATGTAGATACAAATCAAGAGCTTCAGCTAATTCATGTTCACTTCAAACATCAGAATGGGAAACATTGTGATCTCAAAGTGTGACTCTCTTTCACTGTGGTAAGGGTGTTGGTTTGATCCAGATGGACTGGTTTGAGTATTTCAGAAACTGCTGATCTCCTGGGGTTTTCACACACAACAGTCTCTAGAGGTTTACACAGAATGGTGCGAGGGGGAAAAAAAAAATAAAAATATGAGTGAGTGAGTGAGTGACAGTTCTGTGGGTGAAAAACGCTGTGTTGATAAGAAAGGTCAGAGAAAATGGACGGATTGGTTTGAGCTACCAGGAAGGATATAGTAACTCATATAATCACTCTTTACAACCGTGGTGAGCAGAAAAGCATCTCAGCATGCAACAGCAGAACAGAAGATCACACTGGGTAGTTCAAACTTTTGAACTACCGTTCAAAAGTTTGGGGTCACCCAGACAATTTTGTGTTTTCCATGAAAAGTCACACTTTTATTTACCACCATAAGTTGTAAAATGAATAGAAAATATAGTCAAGACATTTTTCTGGCCATTTTGAGCATTTAATCGACCCCACAAATGTGATGCTCCAGAAACTCAATCTGCTCAAAGGAAGGTCAGTTTTATAGCTTCTCTAAAGAGCTCAACTGTTTTCACCTGTGCTAACATGATTGTACAAGGGTTTTCTAATCATCCATTAGCCTTCTGAGGCAATGAGCAAACACATTGTACCATTAGAACACTGGAGTGATAGTTGCTGGAAATGGGCCTCTATACACCTATGGAGATATTGCACCAAAAACCAGACATTTGCAGCTAGAATAGTCATTTACCACATTAGCAATGTATAGAGTGGATTTCTGATTAGTTTAAAGTGATCTTCATTGAAAAGAACAGTGCGACACGACACTCCCCATATGATGAGGCTATAAATGATTTCTGAAGAAAATATTTCTCTCTTTTGAAGCAAAATACTCCGTTGTTGCACAGGAAAAAACAGGACTTGAAACAGATGTGAGACACATTTGATTTGCAGCAAAGCTTCACGTGGTTGAAATGTGTGTCCGTTAAAAAAGTGTCCTCTCCAGAAAACCACAAGGATCGTCATCATTTCAGTTGTTTTTACAGTTACCACCGTGTACAAACATGGCTGCACAGGACTTGAAAAATTTGTACTTCACATCCATTTAAAAAGTGTTTTTCACTTTGTATCCCTTACTCTTGTGGACTATAAGAAAGTGGCTCAGGTTTAGAAATACACAACCTGCTGTCTTCACAACACAACAACTAACACACTGTTGGTGGCGCTAGAGAGTTTCACAGAATAACGTGCAAAGTAATAGCACACCGAGTCCGATCGAGCCGCACGTTTTGATGTATTGGTTGTCCGTGTGCGATGCACGGTTACTGAGTTATAGCTCTGAAATTCAGCGCCGTTCATTTCCATCTCAAAGTCAATTTTGGCAGCAGAGAAAATACAAACCCGAGGTTTGATTTTTGGATGATTGTGGACCTGAGAAGCTTACCCTGATTGTCAAAGTCTACATTCACCGGCCACTTTAATAGGAACTTGTTCTTGATTCTAAGATTCCCATTCTTGGCTGCAGGAGTGGAACCCAATGTGGCCTTCTGCTGTTGCATGCGGAGATGCTTTTCTGCTCACCACAGTTGTAAAGAGTTGCTATATCCTTCCTGGCAGCTCGAACCAATTTGTCAATTTTCCTCCAACCTCTCTGATCAACAAGGCGCTTACACCCACAGAACTGTCGCTCTCAGTGTTTTTTGTTTTTCGCACCATTCTGTGTAAACGCTACAGACGGCTCTGTGTGAAAATGCCAGGAAATCAGAAGTTTCTGAAATATGCAAACCAGTCCATCTGGCTCAAACCAAACACCCACGCCACAGTGAAACTAAGGTCACACTGAGGTCACAATTTTTCCCATTCTGATGTTTGACGTGAACATGAACTGAAACTCTTGATTTATATCTGCATGATTTGATGCACTGTGCTGCCGTCAAGGGATCGGCTGATTAGAGAACTGCCTAAAAAACAGCAAATGGATGGGTGTGTTCCTAATAAAGTAGCCAGCGAGTAAGATGACTGTAAACGCTGCATCAGGATTTGTCGCGGCTGAACTCATGAAACTGCAGTAATGAAACCCATTTCACATTTTCCTAGTTTTTCCTGCAACTCCTCATCGTCTAAAATCCACAACAAAATCAAGTAGATTTTCACAATATAGATCCTGTTTGTGTTCCCATTTCCTGTGACTCAAAGGAAATGAATGCAGAGTCACAGAACAGTCTAAATACAGGCATTCTCATCCCCTTTAACTGGTCCAAACAGACACATTCTTATTCATACACCAGGACAAATCTGAACACACTTCAAAACAACTGTATTTAAAATCAGAGGGAAATAAAACAAATGACAATGCTCCTTTGTTTAGATGCACCCCCCCCCCCAAAAAAAAGTCCCTGGAAAACCTTGGTCACTTTCCGTGAAATAGAGAGGAGTGCATTTTGACTGGGAACAGGATCCTGCACCAGCATGTTACAACAGGAAGAGAAGTCCAGAATACAGAAATACAGCTTGCTAGAATAGGAAAGTTTTTTTTTCAGCACACATACTATAGCATTAACTAAGCCACAGTATCCTTGAAGCCAAGCCCTTGTGTCTATAACCTATCCTAAAATTATATGCGCTCTCTGGAACACCACGTGTCCATTTCCAACGATTCAAAAATCTATGGATGAGAGAGGAAGATGATCCGGTCAGTTTTTATTCCGATTGGTCAAATAACATCAACAGAGCACCATAACATTACATTAATGGGATTTAGCAGACGCTCTTATCCAGAGTGACATACAACATACCCAGAGCAGCCTGGGGAGCAGTTGGAGGTCTTGCTCAAAAGGCACTTCAACCATTCCTGCTGGTCCAGGGAAACGAACCAGCAACCTTTTGGTCCCAAAGCTGCTTCTCTAACCATTAGGCCATGGCTTCCCCAGCATTCACTGCTTCAGATGGGTTAAATGCAGAGGATGAATTTCACTGTGCTTGAAGTGTGCATGTGACAAATAAAGGTTTCTTCTTCTTCATATTCGAAAATGATCACATGACCTCACAGCACAGTCTAGAATGATGATCAACCGAACAGACTTCCTGGTTACAGCGTATTCCAGAATGATGATCACCTACCACCTGGTCACAGCATGATTGAGAAGGGAGGATGCTGATTTGAGAGTGTATGGACACACTTTGGTCAAGCTGAGGACACATCAGGAAGCAAAAACCCTCTTGAGGACTTGAGGTGGTGAACACAAAACTGATTATTGTGAATAGAGGAAGGACTATATGACGGAAACACCACAGTACCAACACGGAAAACATTACACTGCCAAATGGCCAAAACAGCAACGAAGAAAAACTTGAAACATGACTCATGTCCTATTTCTACATATAGAATTATGACATACAGCCATAAGAATGTTTTCCCCTCAGACTTTCCCCTGAAAACAACAAGATTTACAGCAGGCCATTAAAGCAAGTTACACGGGCAAAAGACTTTTGATGGATGAAAATAAAAGCATAGTTTTTCAAAAGCATCAAGTGTCTATAATGAAGAAAGTTCATATGAGCTACAGAAATGAAAGAAAAATAATTGATTAATAATTGCTTCACAGCTCAATCATTATGCAAGCACAAAATCAGACCCAAACTGAAGCAAATCCTAGAATTTTTTTTTTTTTTAAATCACTGCACTACAAACCCGATTCCAAAAAAGTTGGGACAAAGTACAAATTGTAAATAAAAACGGAATGCAATAATTTACAAATCTCAAACTGATATTGTATTCACAATAGAACATAGACAACATTTCAAAATGTCTCACTTTCGACATTTGATATTTCATGCCCAATATTGGCTCATTTTAAATTTCATGACAGCAACACCTCAAAAAAGTTGGGACGGGGCAATAAGAGGCTGGAAAAGTTAAAGGTACAAAAAAGGAACAGCTGGAGGACCAAATTACAACTCATTAGGTCAATTGGCAATAGGTCATTAACATGACTGGGCATAAAAAGAGCATCTTGGAGTGGCAGCGGCTCTCAGAAGTAAAGCTGGGAAGAGGATCACCAATCCCCCTAATTCTGCGCCGACAAATAGTGGAGCAATATCAGAAAGGAGTTCGACAGTGTAAAATTGCAAAGAGTTTGAACATATCATCATCATCTACAGTGCATAATATCATCAAAAGATTCAGAGAATCTGGAAGAATCTCTGTGCGTAAGGGTCAAGGCCGGAAAACCATACTGGGTGCCCGTGATCTTCGGGCCCTTAGACGGCACTGCATCACATACAGGCATGCTTCTGTATTGGAAATCACAAAATGGGCTCAGGAATATTTCCAGAGAACATTATCTGTGAAGGGGGCGGCACGGTGGTGTAGTGGTTAGCGCTGTCGCCTCACAGCAAGAAGGTCCTGGGTTCGAGCCCCGGGGCCGGCAAGGGCCTTTCTGTGCGGAGTTTGCATGTTCTCCCCATGTCCGCGTGGGTTTCCTCCGGGTGCTCCGGTTTCCCCCACAGTCCAAAGACATGCAGGTTAGGTTAACTGGTGACTCTAAATTGACCGTAGGTGTGAGTGTGAATGGTTGTCTGTATCAGCCCTGTGATGACCTGGCGACTTGTCCAGGGTGTACCCCGCCTTTCGCCCGTAGTCAGCTGGGATAGGCTCCAGCTTGCCTGCAACCCTGTAGAACAGGATAAAGCGGCTAGAGATGATGTTTTTATTTCGTCCTCAGTTGGTTCAGCAACACGTTCCGCCATTTTCTTTTCTTCTTTTTTTGGCAGTTGGCAAACCAACTTAGAGGTGCATTACTGCCACTAACTGGGCTGGAGTGTAGAACAGAAGATATAGTGGGGGGACAACTATAATCTTTTATTTAGCCATTTCTGTTTCTTTTAAAATACTTGATAAAGTGGTATATCTGACCGGACGTGGGCCGCCATTTTGTTTTTCCTCTACTCATGGTACATGAGCGGATATCCTCGTAGCAGAGTAGCCAAATCAGAGCGCGTGACTGCTCATATTCAGTGAACGCAGAAAGAATAAACTACATACACACAACATTCTTTTCATTATTAAGGCAACAATTTCTAATTCAGGGGTGGGACTAAACACTGGTTTATAAAATGTAGTAATTTAATTTATATTAAAAAAAAAAAAAAAAAACAACACCTACAGTACAGATCATAATGCAATACAGTTTTAAAACAAACAAAGCACGACACACCTTTTAGTAATAACCTTGGCATCTGGTGAAAACACCATAATGTGTTTTGAAAGGGAGCAGTAAATATGAGGACGTCACTTTATAGCTTACTATAAATAAAAGCAATACCAGGTCACAGTGAAGCAGCGTGGCTGGCGCAAAGGCACGTGTCATAAAGGTGAACTCATTCATTGATTCTGGGATGTGAGAAGATCATTATCCGTGTGTGGGTAAAGGGGAGAGAAAAAAAAAAATAGAGGTTGGTGAACTGGTCTGTCTTGTTAAGGCAAGCGCTTTGTGTGGTTAGCAAGCGTGAAGACGGCCCTTCACTGAAAGGAATAATTTGCTTCTTAAAAAAAAGAAAACCTCCACAGTAAACATGCGCTTAATAAACTCATGTTTCACACAAACACTGATCAAAAATCACAGATATTAAAGCTCATTAGCACCTCTCGAGTCGACTTTTTCGTATAAAAATGACATTTCCACAGGTTTACTCAGGTTATATGGAAATCTCATTGACAATCCTGCCAGGCAGTGTACTGTTTATTCAGATCTTAGTTTAATGATTATATGGTGTTCATTTACAAGTCTAGCACATTCATTTACTCAAAATGCAATGTCATTAGTACTGCTCTGCTGAGTCCTATGAATAAACAAGGTCAAGAGGGTAAAAATATACTTCACAGGATGGTGCAAGTTCCCTATTGAACTCGATTTGTGCTATTTCAAAACAGCTGTGAACACCAACATAGATAAATTGCATCTGTGATATCCATTATGCACATGATCTCATCAGGGTTTCTGAGACTTTAACCTGCCACGGAAACCATTAAAATCATTTCACACACTAGCCTGCTTTTCTGAATCAGGTGCCCATTTACTTGGTGTTCTAAGCAGCCAATGAATAATAGAGAGACTATTAATATCTACACCCAAACGAGACAGACTATTTATGATCCTTTAGAGATTACAGGTCAAGGCTGTGTCATGGAACAAGACACCAAACCCACCTGTTATACCAGTAAAGATTACAAACTCTTCGAGCTCAAGAATAAAGGGCACAATGCTTGCACTGGAATGCCTCCTAAGGCAGTCCATTCTGTAGGCATAAGCCTCAACATGTCCTAGCAAAAGA
The DNA here is from genome assembly GCF_027579695.1 of Neoarius graeffei. Taxonomy (NCBI): domain Eukaryota; kingdom Metazoa; phylum Chordata; class Actinopteri; order Siluriformes; family Ariidae; genus Neoarius; species Neoarius graeffei. The sequence goes on along the minus strand of NC_083595.1, from coordinate 43,317,367 downwards.
AAAGACACACCACCACAACCAACCAGTGTCACCGTGAAACATGAGGCATCAGAGGAAACCTGCAAGAAGTGACACATTTAACACCAAAATGCCAGCCAGCTCTGACCGTCCAATACGATTCCTTCTAGGCCACCATGGAAACCATGACTACAAAACCAACACCAAATATCCAGACGAGCTAGATCAGAAAACTCCGAATATACAAGCTTAGATTACATTTCACAGGGCTTTAGTACTCATCTTTACAGCTTTTCAAGTACCATGTAAGGATTCCTCTGAAATGGTGTCATCCATCCTAAAAGACAAGCCAGAAGTTCCTGTCTCCCAAATCGGGTTATTTGCCATTTCCCCACACACTAACTAATGGTTAAAGAAGCAGCTTTGGGACCTAAAGGTCACCAGTTCGATTCCCTGAACCAGCAGGAATGGCTGAAGTACTCTTGAGCAAGGCACCTAAACCCCAACTGCTCCCCAGGCCACTCTGAGTATGCTGTACGTCGCTCTGGATAAGAGCGTCTGCTAAATGCCAGTAATTTAATGTAATGAAATGCCACTCTCCCCAATCATAAAACAGCTACCAAACAGGAAGGTGAAGTGTATCCTCCAAGATACAGTACCAGTCAAAAGTTTGGGCACCCCTACTCATTCATGGGGTTTTTCTCTGTTTTGACCATTTTCTACATTGTAGAACAATACTGAAGACATCAAAAGTATGAAATAACATATGCAATTACATGGTAAACAAAATGTTTTATATTTTATAGATTCTTCAAAGTAACCACCGTTTACCTTGACGCTTTGTACACTATTGGCTTTATCTTAACCACCTTCATGAGGTAGTCACCTGGAATGCTTTTCAATCAACAGGTATGCCTCGTCAAAAGGTGATTAGTGCAATTTCTTGCCATCTTAATCCGTTTGAGATCAAACACTAAATCATAAATAGCCTTATTCAACAACTATAGTAAATCCATATTATGCCAGGAACCGCCCAACTAAGTAAAGAGAAACAACATCCATCATTACTTTAAGACATGAAGTGTCTTAATTAATTAAAATAAAGAAAACCCACTGAATTAGAAGGGGTGTCCAAACTTTTGACTGCTACAGTACATGACACTAACCTCCACGACCTTTTGAACTTCTGCTCATGCTGCAGCACACAGCATCATAACACTTCCAGGAAAGCGTCATCAGGAGAGATTAGCATGGCTAATTTTGCTCTACTGACTCCCCGTCACAGATGGCAACATGAAGATTCAAACTTGTAATCTCCTGACGATAAGGCGAACACCTTTCGGTTGCGGCAATCAAGACCAAGCATCGGGTTTTAGGCCATTTTAGCATCGATCAATTTTGGTATTCATCAGGCACCCTTAAAAAAAAAAAAAAAAAAAAAAAAATTATATATATATATAGAGTTACCTAATAGGTCCCTTAGACTGTGTTTATAGGATACAATCCAGTTACAAAATCACATAAAACAATTGAGGGGAAAAACAGGGTCTTGCACTTCATGCGTTTTCAAGAAGCACTTTATAATAACTGCAACTAAACGTTTCCGGTAACTGTTGATCAGTCCTGCACACCGGCTTGGAGGAATTTTAACCCGTTCCTCCGTACAGAACAGCTTCAACTCTGGGATGTTGGTGGGTTTCCTCACATGAACCGCTCGCTTCAGGTCCTTCCACAACATTTCCATTGGATTAAGGTCAGGACTTTGACTTGGCCATTCCAAAACATTCACTTTATTCTTCTTTAACCATTCTTTGGTAGAATGACTTGTGTGCTTCGGGTCGTTGTCTTGCTGCATGACCCACCTTCTCTTGAGATTCAGTTCATGGACAGATGTCCTGACATTTTCCTTTAGAATTCACTGGTACAATTCAATTCATTGTTCCATCAATGATGGCAAGCCATCCTGGCCCAGATGCAGCAAAACAGGCCCAAACCATGATACCACCAGCACCACCACCACGCCTCACGGATGGGATAAGGTTCTTATGCTGGAATGCAGTGTTTTCTTTTCTCCAAATATAACGCTTCTCATTTAAGCCAAAAAGTTCTATTTTGGTCTCATCCATCCACAAAACATTTTTCCAATAGCCTTCTGGCTTGTCCACATGATCTTTAGCAAACCGCAGACAAGCAGCAATGTTCTTTTTGGAGAGCAGTGGCTTTCTCCTTGCAACCCTGCCATGCACACCATTGTTGTTCAGTGTTCTCCTGATGGTGGACTCACGAGCATTAACATTAGCCAATGTGAGAGAGGCCTTCAGTTGCTTAGAAGTTACCCTGGGGTCCTTTCTGACCTTGCCGACTATTACACGCCTTGTTCTTAGAGCGATCGTTGTTGGTCGACCACTCCTGGGGAGGGTAACAATGGTCTTGAATTTCCTCCATTTGTACACAATCTGTCTGACTGTGCATTGGTGGAGTCCAAACTCTTTAGAGATGGTTTTGTAACCTTTTCCAGCCTGATGAGCATCAACAACGCTTTTTCTGAGGTCCTCAGAAATCTCCTTTGTTCGTGCCATGATACACTTCCACAAACATGTGTTGTGAAGATCAGACTTTGATAGATCCCTGTTCTTTAAATAAAACAGGGTGCCCACTCACACCTGATTGTCATCCCATTGACTGAAAACACCTGACTCTAATTTCACCTTCAAATTAACTGCTAATCCTAGAGGTTCACATACTTTTGCTACTCACAGATATGTAATATTGGATCGTTTTCCTCAATAAATAAAATGATTAAGTATAATATTTTTCTCATTTGTTTAACTGGGTTCTCTTTATCTACTTTTAGGACATGTGTGAAAATCTGATGTTTTAGGTCATATTTATGCAGAAATATAGAAATTTCTAAAGGGTTCACAAACTTTCAAGCACAACTGTAATCTTTACACTACAATCAGCACTAATTAGACCTCTTAACCTTTTATTAAATGGCCATAAAAATCACTTCACAGGGGCATCGTGGCTCAGGTGGATAAGGCGCCAGACCATAAATCCGGGGACCCGGGTTCGATTCCGACCTGAGGTCATTTCCCGATCCCTCCCCATCTCTCTCTCCTGCTCATTTCCTGTCTCTACACTGTCCTATCCAAATAAAGGTTAAAAAAAAAGCCCAAAAAATATCTTAAAAAAAAAAAAAAATCACTTCACCAGCTCATAAGATGCTACATGCAGCTGATGAAGTCAGGATGGTTTTGAAGAATAATGAGAGACCCCCAAAAAAATATATATAGATTTCATATAAATATATTTTTGACCACAATCCCTAGGAAGCTCTTTGAATAGAAAACTCTTAGCTCCAGTGGAAAGACATGGGTCTTTTTTTTTGCCATCTCAGCACTGCCTGAGAAGGTCTTCCAAAAAAAAAAAAAAAAAATCCTGGCCAGACCTTTCTCCCATTTTATTTCTACAGATTGCATAAAAGTTAGAAAAGAAGACATTCTTACCCAGGATGGAGTGGACACGCACGGACAGCTGGGTTCGGAGGATCAAAATGGGCTTTTTGCCAATGCTGCAAACAGAGAGACAGAAATGGTACAGGATGAGCAGAGTGTCATTTGGTAGCCAAAACGGTAGCTTCTTCACTGCTTAGGTCAGCACTACAGTATTTAGTCGTCTCCAACATGCTCAAACCTGATGCAGACTCCTTTTTTGGAAAAAAAAAAAAGTTAATGCAGATGATGGATGATGTGGAACTGTTACATGATGACTATCCCACACTCGCAGTGAAGGTGGCCAACATGGGTATTAGGATTTGGAAAGTCAGACTGAAGGAGAATCATGGGACAGACATGGAAACTATGCTGCATGACAGTCAGCTGCTAAAATCAGAGCATGGTATGGATTGGAATTTCTTAAAAGGTGGTGTTGAATGAAACTGATGCAAAGAAACAAAATAAAATACACAGCAAAATGATAGTCTTGGGTTTTGTTTTTGTTTCTTTTTTTGGATTTTATTTCAAATGATACTTTTCAGGACTGGTTCTCCTTACACAGCATGGAACCTGATTGAGTTCCAGTAGTGACCACAGGCGCACACACACACACACACACACACACACGACCTTATAAAACTAAGATTAGTCTGTAACTGATCACTACATGCACACCGACTGGGAAAATAGCGCTCATGCCAAACAGTCTCCCCATTCCCCCCCATTACGATTTTCCTTCTTCACCAATGCCCATCATTACATCATTTTTAGATATTTTTTCCCCTTCACTGGCTACCATGTTTGCTTTCTCAGCATAATTGCATGGTCCCTGCTTCACTATCTCAGCAGAAAATGAAGACTTTGAGTTCATTGGTTTATTTAAAATGATATACACTGACTGTCTCCTCCAGGCATAGAACCACACTTGGCGTCTTGTTGCCAGTAAAAGCCGTGACACGTTCAAATCACGTCAAGCGTGTGCATACGTTTGCATTTCCACCACCAAGTGAACCTTCATATACAAACCGATTCATAAAATCAAACTGCTGATCATTTATGTCGCATGGAGCTTCAATAAATCATTTCAGATACACAGGAATTGGATTATTTCACAACAGATGAAAACAAAGATTTGAGCAATAGAGAAGAATCGAGAGAAAGTGTAGGAGAGAGCAAGACCGAGCATAAAAGAGCTTGCAATGCTGATTTATGCAAATCAGTAGTCAGGTTCTTGTCAAGTTCTCGTTATTATAAACTCCAGGAGTGGCTTGGATTTACACCTGAACTGCCTACACACATTAACCCTACGCTATTAAAGTGAACATGATTTTTGTTTTCCTCAAGGAAGGAAATGTTTCTGGAGCAACTCTTTCACCAAGTGATATCAGTAGTCTCTGGCTCCTCCTACTCTTTTTAAAGATATTGTGGAGCTCAGAAATCTCATCTCATTATCTCTAGCCGCTTTATCCTTCTTCAGGGTCGCAGGCAAGCTGGAGCCTATCCCAGCTGACTACGGGCGAAAGGCGGGGTACACCCTGGACAAGTCGCCAGGTCATCACAGGGCTGACACAGACACAGACAACCATTCACACTCACATTCACACCTACGGTCAATATATGGCCCTTTTCCACTACCCTTTTTCAGCTCACTTCAGCCCGACATGGCTCGCGTTTCGACTATCTAAGAACAGCACGACTCAGCTCGCTTCAGCCCTGCTCAGCCCCCAAAATTCGCACGGTTTTGGAGTGGGGCTGAAGCGAGCCAAACCGAGCTGAGTGAGGCTAGGGGCGTGAGGAGACACTCCCCAGTGCACTGATTGGTGAGGAGGAGTGTCCTCACATGCCCACACACACCCCACAAGCATGCTGGGATCTGTAAACACCGTAAACCCGGAAGAAGGAGAATTACGAATTACGAGAATTATGAAGCCTTATGCACCTCGCCTCATCTATACACTCTTGCCAGTATCTGTTGGCGTTGTCGGTGACAACAAGCCACAGCACCAAGACCAACAACACTAATGACACCATGCCCTCCATGTTTATTGTTTACTATCCGGGTCGTGAGACTACCGCTTAAAAGCTCACTGATGTCACTGTTTGCACCGCCTAACGACATCACCTGACGTCCACCCACTTTCGCTAACTCCACCCAATGTGTCCACCCACTTCCAGCCAGCACGGTTCAGCGCGGTTGTAGTTGAAATGCAACTCCAACAGCCCCACTCAGCTCGACTCAGCACGGCACGGCTCAGCCCAACTCAGCTGCGTTGGTAGTGGAAAAGCGGCGTTAGAGTCACCAGTTAACCTAACCTGCATGTCTTTGGACTGTGGGGGAAACCGGAGCACCCGGAGGAAACCCACACGGACACGGGGAGAACATGCAAACTCCGCACAGAAAGGCCCTCGCCGGCCACGGGGCTCGAACCCGGACCTTCTTGCTGTGAGGCGACAGCGCTAACCACTACACCACCGTGCTGCCCGGAGCTCAGAAATGTGGTTCATAAAATAAAGTTAAATGGTTAGTTGTGGGGTGGCACGGTGGTGTAGTGGTTAGCACTGTCGCCTCATACCAAGAAGGTTCTGGGTTCAAGCCCTGCGGTCAACGGGGGCCTTTCTGTGTGGAGTTTGCATGTTCTCCTCGTGTCTGCATGGGTTTCTTCCCACAGTCCAAAGACATGCAGGTTAGGCTAATTGGTGGCTCTAAATGGGAGTGCAAATGGTTGTTTATCTCCATGTGTCAGCCCTGCGATAACCTGGTGACTTGTCCAAGATGTACCCCGCCTCTCGCCCACAGTCAGCTGGGATAGGTTCCAGCTTGCCTGCGACCCTACACAGGACAAGCAGCTACAGATAATGGATGGATGGTTGGTTGTTGAATATTGAATGCAGCTGAGCAGTTCGGCACAAAATAATTCTTTCTATACATCATTTGCCAACTTTAATTCAGCAGACTTTTAATATGAGGGTGAGTCAAATGAAAATCAATATAATTTTTTGCATTACTGCAAATAGGGAACACAAGTGAAATCAGGTTTAAAGTAGCAGCAGACAGGGCTATTGAGAACAATGGACCAGTAGTATTTTTCCCCCCACTTTTGCAACTTCAAATGTAATGCGCTCTTTCACACTTTTAAGGTCTTCATTTTTTTTCACTATCATATATAATGATGACGGTGTAGCTTGAATATTTTGAATAGGGGGTTTGTTAAAATTTTAGGAACTTGTATGCCAGCTACCGTACATGGTGCTTTACAGCCCTCGAACTTTCATCCATTTTTCCATCATCAATCTCAACTTGCTGTACATATGAACTACTAAGAGTGTGGGTTTGGGCTTAAATGGATTCTGACTGATGCACCCAGATGCTATTTTTAAAAAGGCTCAGGAGTATGTTAGAGTTTAAAAAAAAAAAAATTGATGCAGGAATTTGTTCGACATCATAAAGTGACATTTACCCCGCTAATTATTTTGAGCTGGACAATCATTACTCAAGCCTCTTCTTCTTCCTCCTCCTTGTCCAGCATTGTTGCCAGGTTGGGGCCCATGTGGACCCTACTGATCCACATCATATTATTTGGAGCACAGTTTTATGCCGGATGCCCTTCCTGCCACAACCCTTCCATTTCTGGGCTTGGGAAACAGCCACTCACACACACACACACACACACTTAGAGGAGCCAAATTAGCCTAACTGCATGTCTTTGGACTGTGGGAGGAAATCGGAGCACCCTGAGGAAACCCACGGGGAGAATATGCAAACTCCACACAGAAAGGGCCCTGTCGGCCACTGGGCTTGAGCCCAGAACCTTCTTGCTGTGAGGTGACCGTGCTAACCACTACACCATCATGCTGCCCCATTAAGCTGATTCAGCTTCAAATCCTTATTAAAACACAGTTTCTTCCTGTTGGTCAAGTCCTCAGGAGTTTATTAGTATTTCTTTCCAGGTCCAGCAAGTGTTAATGACTACGAAAATCATAGTACTGCAGATGATAAATGGTGGGTGACAAAAGGTAGGTTAATGATTGCTGAATATGAAATGTTTAAATATTGTTAATAAAAAGTGAAATGACACGATTATCTACTCAGGAAAAAACACATGCTGTCACTCAAGTGCATCCAAGCTTAATTTAATTGACATACATTTTGCAACGTACTTTTGCTGAGCATTCTACATAACCAAGGTACCAACTGCATTACAAAAAACAAACAAAACCCACCCATCACCCTGCTACGTTACACGAACGAGGGAGAGTCATACAGTCCGCTCCCACTTCCTGCCCAGAGCCAAGATCTCATACCAGGAAAGTGTGAGCATGAGTGTGTAAGTCTGTGTGCATGTTTGTTTCAGCAAGTCTCAGAAGTACCATGGTCTTTATGATCCCATTTGGCAATCTTTCAGTTTTGTTACTTAACCCTGTCCTTTCCTAGCCAAATTTATATGCACAGTGAAACAAAAAGGCACACTGAAAGCTACAAAGAAGCAGTAAAGTGGAAATAAGCAAAAGCACTAGAACTGGAGAAAGTACAACACTGACAGACATGAAAGAGAAAGAGGTGTACTTCCATCCAAGTTATTATGGTACACTGTATTAAATGGCTTGATTGTATTTGATATCCATCATCATACTTCACATCCAGCCATTATCTGTAGCCGCTTATCCTGTTCTCCAGGGTCACGGGCAAGCTGGAGCCTATCCCAGCTGACCATGGGCGAGAGGCGGGGTACACCCTGGACACGTCGCCAGGTTATTGCAGGATTGACACAGGGACAAACAACCATTCACACTCACATTCACACCTACGGTCAATTTAGAGCCACCAATTAGCCTAACCTGCACGTCTTTGGACTGTGGGGGAAACCGGAGCACCTGGAGGAAACCCACGCGGACACGGGGAGAACATGCAAACTCTGCACAGAAAAGGTCCTTGCCGGTCGCTGGGCTCAAACCCAGGACCTTCTTGCTGCGAGGAGACAGCGCTAACCACTACACCACTGTGCCGCCCAATCATCATACTTTACACTTTTTTTTTTTAACCGGAAATGCAATCAGTTACTTTCGCAACGCATTAGCAAAGCAAAAAGTCAGCAGGAACCAATTTTCCTAAAAACAAAGGCATGACACAATTTCCTGTGAATTTCCCGTAAATATTGTTGGATGAGTGAGTGAGTGAGTGAGTGAGTGAGTGAGTGAGTGAGTGATTTTACAATGAGTAACAGGATTGAAATCGAATTCAGAAACACAGTAATAAGGATATTCTGAACAATATGTACGTACAATTATATAAAAGCTGATTTAACAATACAAAAGACACTTCAATCTTGATGTAAACGTGTAGGATAAAACACATCTTCATTTGTCCTGATACTCTCTTCTTCACAGGTGTTAATTTGTTAAACTTAGGTTTTTAACTGGCATCACATGACTTTACACAGGCACATCTTTATGCTCTTGTACATACATTTACATAATGTTGAAACCTTATAAGGTTTCAATTGTTTGCTTGAATTTATTTGGCCAGCTGGAAGGAAATGGAGGGAGTGAAAACTTACGCCAAATCATCGTAGAACTGCTCCAGTTCATCCTTCTGCTCTGCCAGTGAGGACTCCAGATCCAGGTAGTTTCCATTAGTAGCCACCTGCAGTGTACACTCTTCTAACTGAGGGGTGGAGAAAAGAGGCGTCAAAGCTATACACGTGCATAAGCACAACACACATTCCCATTTTATTTGGATCTTTTGCACTACTCTTTGCTAAAACTATCAATAGGACACCCGAGAAGAGCATTCAAGAAAATCCAAGCCCAAAGGGCATGGACCATTGGTTGATTTGACCTGGAATGATCCCTGTATCTTTATTGAAGTTGGAATACATTCCTAAAATATTCTACAAAGGCCATTCAGATAACCACTTGAAAAACACCAGTTAGTCCACACCACGAAAGCATTCCAAAAGCAGAGTTATAATATCTTAAATCAGGAATGATAGAAACTCTTCCTGGCTATCATTATCCAGTCCAAACCAGCCACTTGAGGGACAGAGGAGATTCCGCAGTCTTATCGGCCGGCGTTTCCCCATGTTGTACTGCCACATTCGCTGTAATGATGAGGATGTTCCTGCTGCCTTATCTGCTGCTTACAGACCTCACCCTTTCCTCAAGACTTTAGTCCATACACACAAACACAACACAACAAACACATACGCACACGAATCATGTTCAAGTTATTGCAGACCTCTTCCAAGTCGTGCTGAAGTTCTGGATCCCTTTGCCTTGTTTTCATTGATTTCTACACTATTCTTGACACCAATCCTAAAGGCCGTTGAAGTGAAAAACTTACAGTATCAGTCAAAAGTTTGGACAAACCTATTTCAAAATGTTTTTTCTTCATTAATTTAAAAAAAAAAAAAAAAAAAAAAAAGACACTTCTTCATGTCTTAAAGTAATGATGGACCTCGTTTATCTTTACTTAGTTGAGCAGTTCTTGACAATTATGGATTATGAGAGTTGTGGAACAGGGCTGTTTACGGTATCTTTATTATTTACTATTTGATGAGTGCAAATGCATTAAGAAGGCAAGAAATTCCACTAATTAACTTCTGACAAGACACAACTGTGACTTGAAAAAGCATTCCAGGTGACTCGCTCATGAAGCTGGTTAAGATAATGCCGAGAGCGTGCAAAGCTGCTTCAAGGTAAACGCTGGCTACTTTGAAGAATCTAAAATATGAAACATGTTTAAAACCGCTTTGTTTAACCACATAATTCCACTTTATTTCATAGTTTTGGTGTCTTCAGTATTGTTCTACAATGTAGAGGAGAGTCAAAATACAAAAAAAAAAAAAACACTATGAAGGAGCAGGGGTGTACAAACTTTTGACTAGTACTGCGTATACCATTTCATATGACAGAACTACCTCCATTTGTAAGCTGTAAAAGGTTTTTCTTCAGTCAGTGCAGATGTAATTTGCTGCGTATGTAAGCTTACACTCTCAGAAGTAATTGTACCAAACTTCACTATTCCTTGTGGTAGAGTGGGACCATCAAGTGTACACCTTTTGCAGCTTTACCATGTACCCTTCTCTTAGCTCTCTCATATGAAGAAGAAAAAAAGTGATTAACATTTTAAAAATAAAAATACATACAGTACTTAGACCATAATAATTACCTTTTAGAGTAAAGTTCTATAGTCCTGTCTAGGTGAAAGATAGCCCACATACTAAAGGCATGAACTTTCCTAGTTCAATGGCTTTACCAGATCAAGAACCAAAATACCGACATTTTTGCATCAAATATATACACACACAAAATATTTATGTAATACAATATGCCAATATGAGTTACGATATAAGGTTACTAAAACCGAAAACGTAATGGAATAACATGTTAAGAAATAAAGCAAGTTTAAAAATGACTTCAGTTCTCCTTTAATAGGCTTTTCTGAGATATTATGCACATTGTTGGTAACTTCATTGTCTTGAGAACCAGAAGTTTTGTCAGTAAACACACACAGTATGTGTGTGTATACATACATACATACATACGTGTGTATATATTATATATACACACACACCATCATCTCATTATCTCTAGCCGCTTTATCCTGTTCTACAGGGTCGCAGGCAAGCTGGAGCCTATCCCAGCTGACTACGGGCGAAAGGCGGGGTACACCCTGGACAAGTCGCCAGGTCATCACAGGGCTGACACATAGACACAGACAACCATTCACACTCACATTCACACCTACGCTCAATTTAGAGTCACCAGTTAACCTAACCTGCATGTCTTTGGACTGTGGGGGAAACCGGAGCACCCGGAGGAAACCCACGTGGA